>NW_025785024.1:0-29477 GCF_021130785.1 Homalodisca vitripennis | reverse complement strand
AAAAGGCAAAGTCGACTATGGAACAAAAATACAAAGGCCCGAGTAAATTACAATGGTCATAAATATACGCTTTTTTAACATATTGTTTTTGATCATAACAAGAAGCCAAACTCAATATTGGCGTCGGAAATATAATTGACTTGAACCAGCAGTGCTCATATACGTACACAATATACGATATTGCAATCAAAACCGCGAGTAAGTGCGAGTTATTCAAATAAACGTCAATTTGAAATTCTTCCATGTAATACACTAAAATATATAGAAGAATCACACTAGTAAACGTTTGATGTGAAATACAGCCTATACAGGGTGAGTTTTAAGTCCCTTCCCCCCCCTATTTTTTTTAAACCGTATAAGTTAGGAGGTTTAAACTCCGTACATATTCGTTAGACCTAAATATCTTGTTTTTTTTCATGGGTTCATTGACTCTCCACCCTCCAATGGGGGGGACGGTCCACGAGGAGTAAGCCGAGATTCTTAAAGGTAAGCATAGGTTTGATATGCACATCAAATTAAAGGTCTCTGTAAGTAGAATACAATGCCGCAAACCGGACCTCAAAAGGTTCATCCTAATGAAAATTACAGGGTGTTAAAATGTACAAAATAGTAAATGTGCTATTATCTGCGTTTTATCGCGCAACTTTGTTTAAAAGTTCATTTCAAAACAATTTTTCTATTGCTGTTTATTCTTTAAAAGAAACTTTATTTTGTTGTGTTTAATGATTTTAAGGGATCACTGGAAGTCCGAGATCTAGGAGTTAACTAAAGGATTTAATAAGAAGTCGGTCATGTGATGTGTCGTTTAACATTGCCTTTTAACGCTGGAAACGGTGCTACAATCTGAATTAAAAAAAAGGATAATTCGTAATTTTGTTTAATAATAATTTTGTACAGAATCTGTGGTCTGCATTTTTAAATGTAATCTTTGACATAGTCCCTGTGTCGTTGTAAAAGTGAAAGTTGTTTGTTATCTGGGTATTCCCAGAGACTTGTTTATGTTTGGTTTCAGTTTACTTGGGCCATTAAGTATCTGACCTTGTTAGTTGCAGTACGACCATAGCTGGACGACCATGACAGTACGATCCTTACTGTATTACCCCCGCAAATACGACCCCGGGAGTACGACCATAGCTGGGACGGACCATGACAGTACGGTCCTTACTGTATTACCCCCCGCAAATACGACTCCGGTAATACGACCATAAACTGGACGCTCATGACATAGTATTATGATCCTAGCGGTATTACCCCCGCAAATACGACCCCGGGTGTACGACCATAGCTGGACGACCATGACAGTACGATCCTTGCTGTGTTACCCCCCGCAAATACGACCCCGGGAGTACGACCATAGCTGGACGACCATGACAGTACGATCCTTACTGTATTACCCCCGCAAATACGACCCCGGGAGTACGACTATAGCTGGACGACCATGACAGTACGATCCTTACTGTATTACCCCCGCAAATACGACCCCGGGAGTACGACCATAGCTGGACGACCATGACAGTACGGTCCTTACTGTATTACCCCCGCAAATACGACCCCGGGAGTACGACCATAGCTGGACGCTCATGACAGTTAGAACCTAGCGGAATTACCCTCGCAAATACAACCCCGGGAGTACGACCATAGCTGGACGCTCATGACAGTAATGATCCCTAGCGGTATTACCCCCGCAAATACGACTCCGGGAATACGACCATAGCTGGACGCTCATGACAGTATGATCCTAGCGGTATTACCCCGCAAATACGACCCCGGGATTACGACCATAGCTGGACGACCATGACAGTACGATCCTTACTGTATTACCCCCGCAAATACGACCCCGGGAGTACGACTATAGCTGGACGACCATGACAGTACGATCCTTACTGTATTACCCCCGCAAATACGACCCCGGGAGTACGACCATAGCTGGACGACCATGACAGTACGGTCCTTACTGTATTACCAACCCCCGCAAATACGGCCCCGGGAGTACGACCATAGCTGGACGCTCATGACAGTATGAAACCTAGCGGTATTTAACCCTCGCAAATACAACCCCGGGAGTATGACCATAGCTGGACGCTCATGACAGTGTGATCCTAGCGGTATTACCCCTGCAAATACGACTCCGGGAATACGACCATAGCTGGACGCTCATGACTGTATGATCCTAGCGGTATTACCCCCGCAAATACGACCCCGGGATTACGACCATAGCTGGACGACCATGACAGTACGATCCTTACTGTATTACCCCCGCAAATACGACCCCGGGATTACGACCATAGCTGGACGACCATGACAGTACGGTCCTTACTGTATTACCCCCGCAAATACGACCCCGGGAGTACGACCATAGCTGGACGACCATGACAGTACGGTCCTTACTGTATAACCCCCGCAAATACGACCCCGGGAGTACGACCATAGCTGGACGCTCATGACAGTACGGTCCTTACTGTGTTACCCTACCCTCGCAAATACAACCCCGGGAGTACGACCATAGCTGGACGCTCATGACAGTATGATCCTAGCGGTATTACCCCCGCAAATACGACCCCGGGAGTAAGACCATAGCTGGACGCTCATGACAGTATGATCCTAGCGGTATTACCCCCGCAAATACGACCCCGGGTGTACGACCATAGCTGGACGACCATGACAGTACGATCCTTGCTGTGTTACCCCCGCAAATATGACTCCGGGAATACGACCATAGCTGGACGCTCATGACAGTATGATCCTAGCGGTATTACCCCCGCAAATACGACCCCGGGATTACGACCATAGCTGGACGACCATGACAGTACGGTCCTTACTGTGTTACCCCCGCAAATACGACCCCGGGAGTACGACTATAGCGTGATGATCTTGACAACATAAACCTCGCTGGATCACTCTTGTCCACAAAATTTGACTTTTTGTTCTAAGCCAAACGTAATACTCAAGTAAGAAGATAATGGCTTTTATTTGTGTACCCAAACTGGAATGCACAGTACTGTTTGATTAATACACAATTGCATAGTTCAATTATATTCAGTTTTTGCCTCTGCATTCAGTCGTATAATTAGGGAGTTTAAATTGAAGTTTAATGTCTATTAACTTCTGTCTTTCTTACCAACAACCATGGTGAAATTTTGCCAGTGTGTTTAGAAGTGCATTAAAAATAAATATATTTTAAATTTGGTTATATTAGATGAGTAATTTTATTTTCACAGCTAAATTTTAGCAGCTGCCACTGAAAAAGTAAGCAATGAATACAGCTGTAAATTTGATTATACTTCAGGAGCATAAGTATCAACATAATAAAAAAAATCTTGACAGTCGGACTCTCGAACCCAAGAAACTTAAAAATTCCTGTTACTTTTTCAACACACCTTGCAGTTACTATGCTATATTTAGTTATGAAATTCTACAGTTGCATTTTTTGTGACAAATTGAACATCACTTTATTAAAAGATTTAGTTATGAAATTCTACAGTTGCATTTTTGTGACAAATTGAACATCACTTTATTAAAAGTATAACCTTGAGCAGAAATTTTCAAAAGGTACTCTCTTTGAATTCCGTGGATAGATTTTTGAAATTAAGATCCAGTAGTTAATAATATGGCGGCATTCATTACTGTCGTTACGAGGTGAGGAAATAATTCATTGTTCAATTAATTCTAGGCAACTTTTTGTTAATTAGTTATTAACTTATTTGAGTCAATATTTGGCAATACAAACGGAGCTTTAGTGTAGTATATGTAATGGTAAATGAACCATTATTGTCTATTATTGTAGTGGCATGTTTAAAAATATCCAAGCAGTTAGCAATGGATAAGTAGGTGATTTTGTCTAGCTTTATTAAAGTAAATTTATTGTTTTTTTTATTTGGTTTGAATCAGATACAGTTAGAAAGATCCTTAGTTTATACGAATTGTTAAAAGTACAGCAAAGAGATCTGTAATCTGTGGATTATGTATAACTGCTTTGATATGAAAGAGGTATTCCTTGAAGGAAACAGGATTTTTCCGGACATTTGCCTTTGTTCAGTGAAACAAGAAATCAGTAACACTACGTTTAGAGATCTGCAATCTGATCTCTTCTTCAGGTAAAGAACTAAACCTAATACATAATTACAAACTAGGTTAAGATAAACAAATCTTACCAAAGAGTTGTGGCATGCCATAGTCAGGAAATCACAACCTACATATTGTTTGTCAAATTCGCTAACCCTATAAACATACACTTAATAAAAAACTATACAAAACACTAATCATTAAAACTGAACTACGGAATACAGGTCACAATACGTCTTCACTCGTCTACTAACCACCTACCTTCCGTCGCAAATGTCCGGAAAAATCCTGTTTCCTTCACAATCCTTCCATCGTCAAAAATAACCTTCAAACAAAGAAGGTATTCCTTTTTTCTTATATGTAATCAAATTCAATATTTTTTGTTTTCAGATTGCGGACAAAGGGAAATTGTTGCATGGATGTTAGAATTAATTATTTATTATAAAGGTTTTATGTATTTTTATTATGAATGTAGCAACATTATGTGGCTTGTTTGCAGATCGTTTTTATTTCGTCACTCTGAGGGTGTCCACTGGAAAGCCAAAATCAACACCAAATACTCAATTACTTTTTGTATAGATGAAGAGTTAGTATATGAAAATTTCTACTCCGATTTTGGTCCTCTCAATCTGGGCCATGCTGTACAGATACTGTACGATGGTAAACCAAAAACTACAGGTTGTGTTTTAAGTCCCTTCCCCCCTATTTTTCGGCTTACTCCTCGTGGACCGTCCCCCATTGGAGGTGGAGAGTCAATGAACCCATGAAAAACAAGATATTTAGGTCTAACGAATATGTACGGAGTTTTAAACCTCCTAACTTATAAGGTTTAAAAAGAAAATAGGGGGGAAGGGACTTAAAACTTACCCTGTATAACAGTCATTTATATAAAGTTTAACTTCCAAAAACTTATTGTGAGATCTTGAGGTTGTATCTCACTATTATTTAGATCTGGACTTGTTTGTGATTAACTGCTGAAATTTAAACCACTCAGCATTTTACAATTTTATAAACCAACAACATGTATCACTACTGTTCACAGTTTATCAAAGTTAATTAATCTATAAACTGTACGTAAATTTAAATATGTTTAATGTTTAATTGTTTAAATATGTTGTTTAAAATTGTTAAATATGTTTAATTGATTTATTAATTTATATATATATATATATATAATAACATATTTTTGAAATAGTTTTTGGACAGAAATTAAGTCCACGCCAGTTAACCTACGTTATTGATGGTAATCACTTCTATTTTAACAGTAGGACAGTTACACAACCAGGAGCAAATGACATTGGAGCTTGCAGTGGTGTACACGGTGAATTGATTAGCTGAATAACAGGAACCATAATAGAGGAACGTAACATGAGTGTAGATTGATTAATTATATCTCAGTTTATTACGCCAGTGATTAGGCGTTAGGGAAGAACCCTGAGATCTTTCCCGAGAATAGTGAGTAAGAGAAGTTGAAATATACCATATCTTCACCTTCCTTACGTTTTAGATAAATAATTTGGTGGACATGCGCAAATTAAAGAAAAATAGCGTAGCACTGGCACGTTTTTTTTAACTTCAAGAAGAATGAATGAAGTGAAAACTATACCTTTTCATTGTATAAGTTCACAAAAAAATTATTTCATTCCCTATTCGTGGTGCAATTCGTGGTGCACTTCTTATCCTTAAAAATTACTTTCTTCTAATTCCAAAGTGGTGAAAATCAATTTAATTACTATACATGACAATCTGACATTCCATAGCTTTACAATGGCCGTAGATCATTAAGTATCTGCAAACACGTCTGAATGCAATATCGGGTTTTCCAAAGCAAACAAAGCAATCTTGAATAGCATACATTGTCGCTGCTAAGTCGGTCTGTGCATGAGATGTGCGCCGTTTTCAACAGTGGATTATTGTTCCATTTTAAAAAGAAACTTCTATGTCATGGTCGAAATAAAAATATACGTATTATTTTAAGTCTGATTACATTCCATTTGCATATTAATCGTAAAAAAAGGAAAGCAAATAAATTGTGTCCCAAACCATATCACCGGCGGAATATAAATCGAATAGTGCCAACACAGTAATTATTGCTGTAGTACTATCGATGGCCTAAAACATTTTATCTCTATTAAAATCTTGAGCGTATTAGAACACAGGTTTACTATTTGTTTTAAATATTTATAATAAATTATAATAACTATATTATGTTATCACTTAAATATAGTAATGATTAACGTAAAAAATGTAAATGCTACTAATATATTTTGTCAAAATTTTTCATTCAAACATAAATTATGTATAAACTTAATGCATGCAATTTAACTAATACATTTGTCAAATGGACTTTGGATGTTTTCTCTAAATGCATAAAAGCTGTAATTTGATTAACGGCCATAAATCAACTATTGGTTTTGCATCATAAATATGCATCGAACAATATCATTATTGAACTGTAATAAGGTTAATGTATTTTTCTGCAGATAACAATTTATGTAGAGGTGATATTAAGAAGAGTTAGCTGTGTGATATTATAAATAATTGTGTAACTAATATTTTTGTATGATGTAGCGATCAGAGATTTGGTTTTTCACTCTATCCCTCATACAGAAGCAGATTAGAAGTGTCTGAAGAAGTATAGTCAAGACATTTTAAGATCTTAACTGAACTATATTCTTATGATCAAGGCAAGAAAGGTAACTCAGCTGTGGAAGTATAAACTATTCTACTCAGAAGTGCCTTTACACGCAAAAAAACTGAATAATTAAGGCCAGTTACCAATTTGCTTAACCTCTTAATAGTATTATGTAATTTATATATGTCTATTTTCCGTATTAAAATCACCTTAGTGCTCCATCATATTACATTATAAATGCTTTCACTTGAAACACTCTCCGAAAGGCCTCAAAATAACGCTCTTTAAACGAAATTTATATCCTACAATGGATCGGGAAATTTAAATATCTTTCAGTGACTCGTAACTTAAGTGTTTGGGATGTCATTAAAAAGGATATGTTTATGGTGTACCTGTTATTTAGCTGGAAATTGCTTGCGAAGTAAACTGCTAGAAAATGTGTAAATCTTACAGAATTAAAACATTACATAATTTACACTATGAAAGAGGATTGAAGGCAATACCTTTCAATGCCATCCCAAACAGCCCAAAGGTATTATTTTAATTGGAATACATTTCAGTATTCTGGACTACAGTGAAATTTAAACAACAAAGTTTTAAGGCTAATGAGTTAGATGCCTCTAGATGAAGGGCAAAAACCTCTCGAGGGGAACTTTTGCCTACGAAATAAAAAAATGTGTCTAAAAAAAATTATGGTTGCCTGTAAAGTCGGTTTTACGGGCGAAGATTTTACGTGACAACGTCTGATTTCTCGGTAGAATATTTATTGATATGAATATTATTAAATTGCACAATAGGAACAAGGAATTGAATGAAAATAAGAATTGCACAAATTTTAACTATAGAAATATATTTTGTTTACTAAAGCATTGTACATAATTTGAAATTAATTAAAATTTGTTATTGTAAATGGTAAAGTTGAATAAAACATTTACTAAAATTGGAATTTGAAATTCTTGCTAAACACAGTTAAATTCTAACTCCGCGCGTGGTGATTGGTCGGTTTAGTTCGTTTGTTTGGTCGCACTGTTATGACAGGTTAGAGGTTATAATTTGTTATTTTACATGTTTGACTAGCAATACGCGCTGTTTCTTCTCAATCGACTGAATTACGATTGATTGCAGAGTGATTTAAACTAATAATTTACTTAACACTATCAACATTTGTCAATAGTATGACATAACCTATAAACTCAGTTTCTCAACTTTTGTGTCAATCTAACAATTAATCAATCAATCATAGTTTACGATAATGAAATATCAGTGTACAATTATTTACCTTTATTGTTGTAGTTGTTGTAAATGACGAATCTAAGCACTCCACATTTTCACGAATAAACATAGTTATCTGCTTTATCCCGTGCGGCGGCCCCACAGTTATCTGCTTTATCCCGTGCGGATCCCGTGCGGCGGACCCACTGGACGGGCATCGTAACGTTACCGGGCGTTACACTTTTTCATGAGTGACTCCGAGCCGCAACCTAATTTAAGACGTTGTCACGTCAAAAATTTTATGTCGTTTATTTAATATTTACATTTTTAAACAATGCCCTGAAACAGTATTATTTTGTCAACACTTTTAAGCCTAGTGAGAGAAATCTGAAAATTAAATTGGATGATTGTAACCGATAACAAGTTTATTAAATACGTAAGTTATTTTAAAATTTCAGGTCTATTTATTATTACTAAATGGTATTTTGTTAGCTCTACTACTATTGAGTACCAGTGAAAAATCTTTACGGTACAAGAAATGCATATAAAACTCTTTAGAGAATGTTATGGTTGAATAGCTTATATGTTCAGTGATGTTATGACTACTCCTCAAATGCTTTTCGATTTGTGCGGAATTAACGCAGAATCAGTTTTATTCACAGTTTTATCCATTGGCCAGCCCATAACATTATTATGATGTTTGATACAAATATATATTCACTAATAATAATAATAATAATAACAAAGTTCACGTATTCAGTAGATTAATCATACAATTTGATCCACAATATTCAGTTGGTTTGCTATAGGTTACAAATTCTCCATTCTGCTATGGATACTTGAGCCTTAAGAACGAAAATCTGGAACATGACCAAATTAACTAACTGTATATTTAAGTTCAAGTTAAAAAAAGAACATTAATGCGTCATATAATGCCTTGCATATTGGCTTTCTTGGTAGAAAGTCCTAAAATAATACATTACCAAATTATAAGGTTTCAAGACAAGTTTCAGAATACGTACAAGTAATTATATTAATCTGGTAGAGCATACAAAAAAGAAGTAAACGTGTATATGATTTTAATTGTACATAATCGACATTGAAGTAAGTTCTTAGTGAAAGAAGCTTTGTTTTAAACGTGCCTGCTGTCACCATTACCGTAATGGGCCTGTCCTTGGTGTCGCTGGGATTCAAAGGATTATAGGGATTACACACAAAACCTCAATTAGCCTTGTGTGTAAACACGTTTCCAAAACTACTAGATTTTTGCTGGTTAATATTTTTTGAAGCTTTTTATTTTTTAAGTATTTTATGTGGATATACATTTGTTATAACTAATGATATAACTAAAATAACACGTTATGTAAAGAAAACCAAGCTGGCTAACATTGAAGACTATAAATGAGTTTATATATAGAAGGTACAACTGGAATTTTTAGTTCACTGATTGTAAGACTAGGGATTGGTTAAATAGAAATTATTACTTTAGACCACTATGTTCACTTATTGTTATATATTTTCCCAAGGGTGATAAATAATATTTTGCTGGTTAGTATATAAATACCTTTATTTCTCTGGTTTGCATCAGTACACAGCAGGTTAAATGTAATATACTGAACTTTGGCTCAGCGTGGTAGGATTTGCATTTACTCCACAATGAACAACATCCTGGCCCGGAGAGCAATCTACAAAGGACCTCTTATTACCATTTTAAAATTTTACACAGATATAGGAGATGAGGAGTTAAATAATAAACCTGAAGTTTTACAGTTAACTCATTGAAAAGGTAAGCTATCAGTTTCACAGATGATACACATTACAACAGAAATCTATTTTGCCATCAACGAAGTAAAATACTCAACCAAAAAATCTCGTTGTGGTTAAATGTAATAAATGAATACATTTTCAGATTAAAGCTCTAAATTTTACAATTAATAAATATATTGCGACGTTTCCTTGTACATCTATGCACAATAATACACAAGCTGACTCTACATGTGTCAGCAAAATCATAAAAATAAGTAATGACTGCATTTATTTTCGGTTGGAAGAACAATTTTCATGTGCTTCATGGGCAATATCTGAAGAATATTAAAATTCTGATATAATTATAACGAGTGATATAAATATCATTAAATGACTTAACATTGTACTGGTAACAAGTTCTTCCCCCTTGTTCCAAACAAAATTTCAAAACTTCAAAATTACGAAAAGTATAAAAAGACACTTAATAGTTTAAAGGACTAAAATCAATAGATTATTTTAATTCCCAGAGAGACAAGAAATACAACATACACTATAAATTCCATACAAATGAGATCCATGGTCCTTTCAGCTCAGATTCAGCAATCCCAGGTAACGTAACATAATATAAACCGCTCTTCGTTTAGCTTGTTATGGATATAACATTGTAGATTACAGCTTTATGTGAAACTAATAAACCCAACTTCACGTATATTTATAAGTTATGAAACAGTGTTTATCTTATGCTCAGTATAATTTGTTGTTTATTGTGGTATTTCTCTTTTCAAAAATAATTTGTTTCGGGATTCATGGGACAAATGTAACGACAATAACTTTTTGACAGAACAAATTAAGACTTCCAATCGACCGTTATTTAATATTATCAAGATCATACAGAAGTAGTCGAGTGTAAATAGTACCCTACATTATCGTGCGTAAAGACGGACGGAAGTTACGTTCATTTGATTGAAATGTTCTGTACACGATTTTTATATTGCTTTGGTGTTATTGTATGAAGTGATTTAAAGTGCTACCATAGACTTTATTATTTTTGTTACCTTAAGATCTTCCTCTTGTTGTTGATTTCCTTTATGTATAGTCTTTTATTTACCTTATTTATCGTATTTGTTCTAGTGATTGGTTATTGACATATGGGCTTTTTATTGTAGTAGATTTATCTTTCTTGTATACATCTATATGTGTGCCATACTGTTAGATAATTGTAAACAGATTTTTTAAATAAAAAGGGACCAACCTTGATAGTAACACAATAAGCAACCTTACGTAATAATCTATATGCTTTTGCACGAAACCTCAGAAAACCTGTTACGTAATATGTGGGGTGGCATACGCCTACTTTGTATTTATAACAACTGATGTTATTTTCAGATTTGTCATTTGAGAAATTTGGGTATTGCTCTACATGTCATAGTAATACCAAAGGTAATATTTACGTACCAATATTATGTTATTCAAGGTCATACTGAAATTTAATTAAACCCTGTATTGATATTTAAGATGGATAAAAAAATATTGTTTTATAATAACTTATAACTATTTCCTGAGAAATCATTCCATTATTGATTAACATTATAACAACATTATAAGAACATTATAAGAATTAAATGTGTATGTGCACCTAAAATACTGGTCTTAGATGGGCTAGGCTCATTCAGAAATTTAGAATTTGTTATGTCCTTAGAATTATCTCGATGATAAAGTGGATTTGCAGACGTGATATTCTTCTTTAGCATGCAACAGATTTTTACTAATTCGCAAACAAAATTTAAATGTGGGTTGATGAAATAATAAATAATGGAGGTTAACATAAGAGTAAATCCTGTGTCTGTGCGATTAAAAACAAAATTAAAGTTGAGTATCCGTGTTAAAAGTTTACACCTCCAGAGTCACACAACACATTTACATAGAAACGATAATGCAGTTTTATCCTTGGGATTTTAATTACCTCACCCAAAGCTTACATACAGCTGCGCTTTTCACTGACATTACCTTAAGTTAATTATAATATCTAATACATGAATCAAAATAACCGACTATTGTGTAGCTGGGTATTTGTAGCTTTATGATAAAAATAATCTATAAATTGATACTTTCTAGTTATATTCCTATCTATGCAAGGTATTTTATGTTAAAGTAAGCAAAATATAGGATGTAATGAAATGAAATTATATGTTCATTGTTGTATTCAATAAATGAGTAATTTAAAATGTACTTGTTAAATATTGTTTGGGATAATAAATGCGGAAATATTTTAGAATTTAAATAGTGATGTCAAAATATAGGTAAATTAAATAATCTAATTTCTTAAGAAAAGGTCGGCAGATGTAGGATGTTACAGTAAGGCAGCAGGTGTTTTCTAGTAGTCGACTTTGGTAAGAATAGGGGTAAGTTTGAAGTTGACAAAAAGTCTATCTGGTCTTATGATAGAATAGTGGGAGGCTAATCAAATGCTTCGATGATAGTTAGCAGGTTAGGGGAGGGGTAGGTATAAGAAGCTCGCATACGGTCTTCTTCGTGACATTTTGAGTATTATTTTGGGGTTTATTTTTTGGTGTTTCGATTTAACTTATTGCTCTACAAGTCTGTGTAGGATTTTGCGCGTTTTATATTTTTAATTGTGATTTTCATGTGAGAAATTCGTTTTCAAGTAGCTTTTTTTTACAGGGATTATTGTATTATTTTGATACAAATAAGAAGATTTGAATTCAGTCAATAATAAACGTAAGTTTTCAATGATGCGCGTGCGCGCATGTGTGTGTGTGCAGAGTAAGCATTTTCTCTCACTCGTTCCGTGGATTGAGTAATCCGGATTAAATAAAGGTTAATTTCGTAAATTGAGAATTTAGTTCTTCCATTGCTTGAAAAACACTTATTTCCCGGATTGGGATCCCCGTGGAGCGAGTAAACATTTTGGATAATTTCCAAATTTGGCCATTGCCAGTAACATATACGTACATTTGATAGAACAGATGACGTATGTTCCATAATAACAAGGAGACCCCTGTATATTAGTGTAGTGAAAAAGTTATTGTAAAGTGTACAATCTTAAAATATATTTCATAAACACATGATTTAAAAATTTTTTATTTTTAAGAATATTATTTTGAAAATATATTAATCACATTTTCCAGGGATTTTACATTCAATTTCCTAGACTGGTTCAAATGAATTATACTTCTTTCGTAAATGTTGGGTAGCTTTGTTGCAACAATCAAAGTTATGGCCATTGCTATTTTCTCCGCCCTTACTATCCTTGGTGCCATTGTTAAGATTTTGCCATATTTCCCAGATCAAGAAAATAGGTAAACATACATAGACAGCTCTGAGAAGCCTTCTTCAGTCAAAGACATTTAATATGAGTTTTATACCATTATTAAGATTATAGTAAAAGTTAGGTAGTAACCTTTTCTTTGATATATGCGTTACAGTATTGACCAAGCAATGCACTTAATATTTGCTCAAATATCCAGTTAAAGTATATATTTACTAAATTTTATAATTTTAATAAAATGACCATCCATCCATTAATCCATGACCATCTGTACCCAACAGTGGTTAAAAAAAAATTAAATAAGATGTGTTGTTACTATCAAGCTTAGATTGAACACATTAATAATTAACATTAACATTAATAAAATAGATTAAATGTAAGCAAATTGAAAATATTGGTTAAAGTAATTAAATACGAGTGCGCTCGCATACCAATGTCTACACAGAACAGTTTAATTTAACAGGCTCTTTCAATTAATGACGTGTTTGCTGTATTGAAAGTTTAGAAACCAAGGGTTCTCGTAAATTGACAGACCAGTGGGGTTCGTATCTCGGAGGATTGATCGAAATAAAAATAAGCCTATGTGTTAACCAGACACCCTAAACAGTCCATATAACATTTTAGTACAACCGGTCCAGTAATTTTTAAGTGCTTGAGTAACACAAACACGAACACAGTCTTAAAACTATATCATTGGATTTGTTTTTATAATAGTATGGATACTGGTGAGAGTTATGGATTAATAACAAGTTTTGACCAAATTTAAATAAAAAGTTGACAGATATAAATATTAGGAGGTGGTTACTTTATGCTTCATAGTATGATCGAATCTCTCAAATAGAGTACAAGCATCCTACACAAGTTTAGTATTCAGCGTATACATAATTTTTATTACCCAGGACAAGTAAGATTGATGGTCCAGCCTACCCACATGGACAAAATCGTAACCAATTTGAATCACTTACCATAAAAGTCCGTTATGGCAAATTTGATATTTTATATCCTAATGAAAAGTGAAGTAAGTGTTTTCTTTACACTTTATAAATTGTTACGCAATAAACCTGGAATTGTTGCACAATACCACTAGAAGTGGAAGTCGTATTGCGTAGACAATAACATTTTGTTGGTGTGGTTCTGAGTGTCAATGAAAACAGACAACTTCTTACTTAGAAAACTTATTGCAGTTGATTGAGCCAGATAAGACAACAGTGCGTAATTTCTTTTACATTTACGCGCTATTAAAAAATCGAAATCTGAAATACTTAGACTTACTATTTATTATACCTGATAAATGTTTTTGCATTAATACCCAAATTTCTCGTTTCCGTGGTTTTGGCTGATGTGCATATACTTTATAGTTGATTGAATAAGTGTAATTATACAAAACAAACCATTTAAGCTCTGCATATTTGGATTTAGTACTTTAAATTGTAGTAAATCAGCTATTTTAAACTGTTATGTTTTATAACCTGTTTTTAAAAAACGTGAAATAAATATAAAACGAATATTATGTTTAAATTATGCATATATTGTTATGATTCCATTCTTTATCTCCCAACATTTTAATATTATATTATAATATTTGTATATAATACGGATAGGATCATCCTGAAACAAAGCTTCGGACATTAAAAAAATGCTTACAAATCGAGGGAAATGAGGCTGCGATTTTGGGACATTTAACTGCCTATTTCAGAGATATACGACGACATTCTACACATGAAAATGAACGAGGTTAGCAGTTAGTATAATTTGATGGCTGAATGTGACTATGTATACTAGGCCCTGAAATATGAATACCTGCGTCGAAGAACCTTATTGATAACCAGAGAGATTACCAAAATGATATAGATTAAAGTAAGGAATTTAAATAATTTTTCAAGGATATTAATTATTACTGGGGTATATTAATAGCTTCAGGATATATATGTTGGGTCATGACGTTATTAAGATGTTTATTGTTAGTGCACGGCACTCTTAAAAATAGTTAATATTGAAAAAAGTTTTCCAGAAAAATATTATAAAAGTTTTCCAAGAAAAATATGATAAAAGTTTTCAGCCTTAAACATTAACAATCAGAAATATTTATGTTTAGAAATGTTTCATTGATACCCTTAGACACAAATTCCTAACATCCCAGAAAACAGCCGACCGGTGTTTAATACATCATATTGTAACTTGTTGGTTTGTTATAGATACCTAAATATGATATGAGGTATTTGGCTTTTACATAAAATAGTTACTTGAATTTTTTTAATATTTCATGATTGGCTTTAACATAAGTTTACAAACCGTATATGATTGTAGTTAGCAGTTGGCAAACTCAATATTTTAATTAAATATTGGGTAAACCTATCTAAGAACTAACTATTAATAACCCAAAGTTTCCCAACGTAAACTTGTGGTTTAGAAGAGGCTTTAGAAATGAAAATGTTTTAGACAAATTTAAATGCACCATTTCCTTTCATAAAAAATTCAAATTACCTACTTCAAAATATACGAAACCTCACCAAGTTTCTAATCCAACAGGTATTGACGGTTAAATTTACTATATTGGTGTAAGAAATGTCAGAAAGTAAGGAAATAGTAGGAATATGGGAAGGTTTCCTAGGAAACCGCTGATATTAATAATAGTTTACTGTTCTACTGTTCTGTTTATTCCTCCACGCATGCCGTTCAGTTAAATCCAGTTTTTATCGTGCATAAATTATTTGAAAGATCCAAGAATTGTTAAAAAACATATCCGAGCTTCAAACATGACAAAGCAAAAACGTGTCACGCACTCATATTGATTTTTATACAGTATAAAGACTGTGTGGTACTAAAAGAGCAAGCAAGTTATAATTCTCGTCTTAACTGTTAAGCTACATGTTAAGCTTAAACTTAATGTTCCTCATCCAATAAATATTTAACCTCAACTGTCAGCACATTAAAATAGAAAACTAATTTCTTATGGCTTGTAATTTTGTGAAATAGGTTAAGATTTGTTTTTCTAATGTTAATGCATTCTTTTGATGCTTTATTTGAAATGTATATACGACCAAGTACTTAATTATTGTACCGGTTAGAGTCCTACAATCTGCAGAGGTAAAGGCATGCCAGAGTCTGGAATCACCCAAAAGCGGAGCATCCCAAACATAATGTGTTTCAGAGTTAGTTCTGATTAAAATGTTTTAGGTCTTAACGATCCAGGTTGTTCTGAAACTAACTAAAAATGAAATCTAACTTAATCTTCTGGCTTGCGACACATGAGATCTTATGAATTACGGGTTTTCATATAAAGAAAATCTATTAAGAGACAAAGATATTACGGCTGGTGCTGTGTTATGGTGAAAGTCACAATAAAGAAAGTTAACCTAAACTAACTGACTAACCTTACCTGCACACATAAAGCTTCCCTTTAGCCAAGAACAGATGTTTTTGATTTTCAACTACAAAATATACTGTTAAAATACTATCATTAATCTGATTTACACTAGATTTAGCTGTCATATTCACAGAAGATGTGCATTAAACTGGGGAACTTTATAGATCCAGAATAGGGTTAATATTATTGTTATTGACAATAAATGAATTAAGTAGCATTTTATAAGCTAGTGAAATTCTTCAATATACCTTAGGCTATTGATAAAATGTTGGTTAATTTTTTATTGCTATTAATTATTATAGAAATTATAAAAATTAAAAATAGTGAATAAAACAATGTGGATATTCACATTCAACTTAAGCTATATAAATGTTATTGAGATACTGATTATTTTGGTCTGCTGGCTATAAGATTAAGTTAGATTAAATAATAACCAATTTTTAGCTTCTCAAGTCTCTTAAAAATTAGACAGATATTTAAAGAATCATAAAACACCAACCTCCAAACTCAACTGACATCTGACTCCCACCATCAAGACCTTGGACCACTTTCTGTGATACAACTGATCCCTGGAGTCACTAAAATCTCTGAAACCAAGAGGTCTTAAATCTTTTCTTCAGATCCTATCTTAACTTTACGAGCTTCCACTTTCTGGAACGTTACCCGAAATCTACTTTTTCTTTTATAAACACTTTCTGTAGTACCGCATATTAGTAAAAAAAAAAATCCTCTCCTTCTCACGATACCCCCATGTACAATGTAAGAATTCAAATTTAAAGCATATATAATTAAATTTAACTATGCCATGAGACAGTACGTTAATTAAGACAACGGATACTTAATTTTATTAAAATAACTTTTTTGTGAGCATACATAAAAATCCCTGGACTCATTAAATTACTCATTAAATTCATTTTCATATAGTTTTCGACGTAGATAAGTTTATTCTTCTATGAATTGAAAAGCAATTTGTACTTAATAAGGATAAGACCGGATTAACCTTGTGATGGAAAGCTTATTTTATCCTAATAAGTGAATCAAACGTCAGCCATGCTATCTTTAGCAGAGGACTAAGAATTTTCCCTCTCCTCCCATTTCAGGTATGGAAACGATAACTTTGTCCTCAGATTATATTTTTTCATGGCTTAATAAAGTTAAAAAAGACTGTCGTACATGATTTTGGAGATCACAGTTCGCTACTTAAAATGTCTGTTTATAGTTAACTGACGCAAATTTTACAATTATTTACGTGTCAGATAGTTAATTTTAAGTGTGCTATTAAAAATAAATATAATTTTAGGAAAATACCGTTTCATATTTTTTACCCTGTCAATACACCCCTGTTGCAATTCCCACTGAAACAAACATAACTGACGATAGACTTTTGACCTAGGGATCTTTCTTTATAGATTTCAAGAAAAAATATCCCTTCCGGCCTAGTCGGAGGAAAGACAGATTTAATACAAGGCCGTCGTATCTAAATGTTAAATATAAATATTATAGGTCTAGGTGATTAATTGTAAAGGCACTAGTGAGACAATAACTCTCAATATTTTTGATATTGTTAGTATAATTGTAACATTCTCAAATATTTTAATCTCCACAACCTTGAAACCTTACTAGAAAAAATGTTTAGAAGCATATATTTTTGTTTTTACGTTGATTTGATTTATTTAAAAATAATTCCAAATTGTTTGAAATCATATTAACTCATAACTATTAAAAGTATACTTCTATAAATTGAAAAGGCTAAGATTTTTTAGAGCTTAATATAATTAACGAAAAATAGGTAGAGTAAATATTAGTTGGAATTGCTTGACAGTAAAAAAGGGCGAACTTTGATTTATGTTATGAAATATTCGAGATAAAACTGTTGTCTAAAAGTGGCACGTTTTATTCATTAAAACTAGCAAACAAGCTCGGCCAAGCTATGAGGAAATATCGTTTCTGTACCGTGTTTAATCTGAATCTAATAAGAACTAAGGTACTAATCGTGTTCAAAATAATTCATCCCACAATGCTGTATACTGTTTCAGCATTATACGCCCATATATTATACGCCCATTATCTGGAAATCTTACGAGATATAAAAATATACATATAAACAAAAACTATTGTAAACAACTTTTAGAGGTTTGAGTACAACTTCTATAGCAGGGAAATATTGTGTTAGTTTAAAAAAAGTAAGTTGCTTGTCCGAGTATCTTATCCTCGAAAGGCTGAAAAAGTTTGTTTTTCAAGACAAAAGTCTTTGCTATAAGCAAATCTGAAACTGAAAAATACTATTAGACAAACAAGTTATTCCCTATTCTCACACACAATTAATTTGTACGGAGATGTCAATAAACACGTTCCAATTAAGTTTTAATTGTATATCTCGGGAACTTAATGGCATGAAGGCCTGCTTGGTAACTTCAGTTGGTATATCTACAAGATAATACCTAGAGTTATAAACAGATTTAGACTACCAGTCTATTGCACGCAGAATAGTCGTGCAATATTGAAAATATATTAACAGTTAATATTAAAGATATTAACAGTTTCTTAAACATCTAATAATAAATAAATAGATTCTTTAAAGTCTAATTCTTTCCTTTTCTTTTTTTTTATTGTCTTTGATTGTGTATTAAAGAAACGATACGAAATGAAAGGCTGTGAGTTTGTGGCAGATGATATTGGTTGTGTTGTAATCCTAGACGCGAATAATATTAAGTATTATATTTTTAGTGCTTTGTTGAATCACTAGATGTATAAAGGAATATTTACGATATTGTACCACTTTTAAAGTTTTATTTTCCAAACTGGTTGATAATATTACAAAAACGTAGTATAACATGTAATAAAGTGATTATTATGAAACAAACAAAATATTGTTTTATGTTTTTCTGAACCCTTGAAAGAGGTAACATTTATGCAACCGGTATCCTAAATTGTTCCATTGGTTGTTTCCCAAATTGTACCAGGGTATAAATAGTAATAGTTTCAAAGGTTTTAATATTTTAATATTAATATATTTTTTGAATAATAGTAAAATATATTATTAATTAAGTTTGTCATAAATTAACTCATAATACTAAAACAGCAACCAAAAATGGGAATATTAGCCTATATGATGATAGTTTAATGTTTTAATAAAAAAAAACAATTCAAAAAGTTGGCTTAACTGTTTGGTTTAGTCAAGAGCACAGGAAGCAATAAATTTAAACATTTAACAATTAATTAATACATTTTAAAATAAAAAAGTAAAATTTGCTTGATATTGTTAGCGTACATGAGTTACAATAACAAATAATTAAAATAATTTTTAAATATTGCTTTTATCTTTTCAAACCTGTGACCCAAATTACGTTTCTTGAGTTTAACAAATTTTAAAAATAATATTTTTCGTATAAAAACTAAAAACATAGCGGCTAACATCAAAACGAGATATTTATAGACCTAAAATTATGTAACAATATTTGTTTGAAATGATGAGTAAAGTCAGCAGCAGAAGTTTGTGACACACTTTTGTAAACACCCTGTATATTAAATAACAGATTTAGTGGTTAATTTGTTTGCAGATGAGAGGATGATAGATCAAACATATCTTAAAACCTCTATTGTAAAAAAAACCTAACATTTTAAATCGGCACACTTTTTATTTATAGAATTCTTTCAAAAAGGGAATAAATATGATGTATTATTGTTGTTAGGCATTATGAAATATTAAGTCTTACAATAAAAAATAACATGAACTTTATCAAATCCTTAAATGCTAAACTTAAAAGTAAATGAAACATCTTGGAGCATTGGAAAAAGTTTAAATAAAGCACTATGAAGCACTGGTAAATGAATACAAATTTTCAAATATTAATTTTATATTGTAAGGCCTTTCGGAATAAAAAATTCTATAACCAGGCATCTTCATTTGTGAAGGTTTATAGCATACAGAATAATAACTTATTATGCGGTTAGTATTATATTGGTAACAATTTATAAAAGTCTCCGCTTGCCTATATGGACGATAGCTATCCATAATGATCCATTGCCATCCATTAGGTTTTGCTGAGCGTCATTGAAGCTTACCACTAAAGTGGATGGCTAGTTTATATTTGTTATGTTGAGAGGACATAAAATATCCCCTCTGTCTCTCTCTCTCTCTCTCTCTCTGACTGTCCGCAAGACATCTCAAGAATTAAATGACAGGAAATTGAGCATGTGACCACAAGAAAATCAAGTTACTACTCGACATTCTTATCGCTATCTTGTAATGCTTTTGTACTAAAAATAATATAATTCATTGATAATAAAATAAAAGTAATATTCCACCTCCTAATAATCAAGTTTTTAGTGTTTAAATTATATAACGGTGTATAAAAAAGTTATTTACAGTACGTGTGATAATATTTATTTAAAAGTTTCTATAATAATGGAATACCTAATTCCTACAAATAAGTTTATATTTAGCTAACTGTATCTGAAACATATAAATACCCCTTGGAAGACATTGCCAATCCATTTGAACAGTTAATGAACGGTATTGTAGGCAGCTAATGACGACTGGCTGCATGAAACGCTCACTAATTGAGTATAATTACAATACAAGAGCTTCAGTAGAATAAATGAGCAAGCGTTGTGATATATATACAGACAATAAGTAAATGATTGATGTGTTCCTATTGCTAAGCAATTGATCACAAAGGCGAAGACTCGTGTATTTAAAATAATGAGAAAAACTACCTACTATAAAATGAATTTCACCATTTCAAGTTTATGTTCATTTGTTAGACTGTTATATTTCACTTTTTAAAGTTAATCGACTAATAAAAATGTAGTAGTTTAATATCCATAAGAAAACAAATATTTATTGTCTTAGATACATACCTGAAACCAGTATGCGAACCAAAACCTTTCACGTTTGATAGATGGATCTAACAATGAATGAATATTTCATGAAAAAAATCACGTAGCAAAAAAATTTAATGTCTGCTGTAATACGACTGTAATTCAACCACTGAAAGGTAACACCTTTAATTAATAATCAGTATGCAACTTGCAGTGGCTGCTATAAACCTTCCGTACATCATTCCCAGTAACAAGTACCTCAGAGTGCAACCGCTAGTTACTGCTGATTAATTAGTTCTAAGGGAACAGATATGTTAGAGAAGTTAAATGCGGCCACTGCAAGTTAACATATCTGTTCTATAAAAACTAATTAATTAGCAGTAACTAGTTTTACTCTGAGGTACTTATTACTGGGATACCGCACGGAAGGTTTATTGCAGCCACTGTAAGTTGCATCTCTAATCTTTTTAGAACTAATTAATCAGCAGTAACTATTAGCTGCACTCTAAGGTACTAGTTACTGGGGTGATGTACGGAAGGTTTATTGCAGCCACTGCAAGGTAACAGCTCTGTTCTAAGAGAAATAATTACTCAGCAGTAATTAGTAGCTGCACTCTGAGGTACTAGTTACTGGGGTGATGTACGGAAGGTTTATTGCAGCCACTGCAAGGTAACAGCTCTGTTCTAAGAGAAATAATTAATCAGCAGTAATTAGTAGTTGCACTCTGAGGTACTAGTTACTGGCGTGATGTACGGAAGGCTTATTACAGCCACTGCAAGGTAACAGCTCTGTTCTAAGAGAAATAATTAATCAGGAGTAATTAGTAGTTGCACTCTGAGGTTACTAGTTACTGGGGTGGTGTACGGAAGGTTTATTGCAGCCACTGCAAGGTAACAGCTCTGTTCTAAGAGAAATAAATAATCAGCAGTAATTAGTAGTTGCACTCTGAGGTACTAGTTACTGGGGTGATGTACGGAAGGTTTATTGCAGACACTGCAAGGTAACAGCTCTGTTCTAAGAGAAATAATTAATCAGCAGTAATTAGTAGCTGCACTCTGAGGTACTAGTTACTGGGGTGATGTACGGAAGGTTTATTACAGCCACTGCAAGGTAACAGCTCTGTTCTAAGAGAAATAAATAATCAGCAGTAATTAGTAGCTGCACTCTGAGGTACTAGTTACTGGGGTAATGTACGGAAGGTTTATTGCAGCCACTGCAAGGTAACAGCTCTGTTCTAAGAGAAATAAATAATCAGCAGTAATTAGTAGTTGCACTCTGAGGTACTAGTTACAGGGGTGGTTTACGGAAGGTTTATTGCAGCCACTGGAAGGTAACAGCTCTGTTCTAAGATAAATAATTAATCAGCAGTAATTAGTAGCTGCACTCTGAGGTACTAGTTACTGGGGTGATGTACGGAAGGTATATTGCAGCCACTGCAAGGTAACAGCTCTGTTCTAAGAGAAATAATTAATCAGCAGTAATTAGTAGTTGCACTCTGAGGTACTAGTTACAGGGGTGGTGTACGGAAGGTTTATTGCAGCCACTGCAAGGTAACAGCTCTGTTCTAAGAGAAATAATTAATCAGCAGTAATTAGTAGTTGCACTCTGAGGTACTAGTTACTGAGGTGATGTACGGAAGGTTTATTGCAGCCACTGCAAGGTAACAGCTCTGTTCTAAGAGAAATAATTAATCAGCAGTAATTAGTAAGCTGCACTCTGAGGAACTAGTTACTGGGGTGATGTACGGAAGGTTTATTACAGCCACTGCAATGTAACAGCTCTGTTCTAAGAGAAATCATTAATCAGGAGTAATTAGTAGTTGCACTCTGAGGGACTAGTTACTGGGGTGATGTACGGAAGGTTTATTGCAGCCACTGGAAGGTAACAGCTCTGTTCTAAGAGAAATAATTAATCAGCAGTAATTAGTAGTTGCACTCTGAGGTACTAGTTACTGGGGCGATGTACGGAAGGTTTATTGCATCCACTGCAAGGTAACAGCTCTGTTCTAAGAGAAATAATTTAATCAGCAGTAATTAGTAGCTGCACTCTGAGGTACTAGTTTACTGGGGTGATGTACGGAAGGTTTATTACAGCCACTGCAAGGTAACAGCTCTGTTCTAAGAGAAATAAATAATCAGCAGTAATTAGTAGTTTGCACTCTGAGGTACTAGTTACTGGGGTGATGTACGGAAGGTTTATTGCAGCCACTGCAAGGTAACAGCTCTGTTCTAAGAGAAATAATTAATCAGCAGTAATTAGTAGTTGTACTCTGAGGTACTAGTTACAGGGGTGGTTTACGGAAGGTTTATTGCAGCCACTGCAAGGTAACAGCTCTGTTTTTAAGAGAAATAATTAATCAGCAGTAATTAGTAGTTGCACTCTGAGGTACTAGTTACTGGGGTGGTGTACGGAAGGTTTATTGCAGCCACTGCAAGGTAACAGCTCTGTTCTAAGATAAATAATTAATCAGCAGTAATTAGTAGCTGCACTCTGAGGTACTAGTTACAGGGGTGGTTTACGGAAGGTTTATTGCAGCCACTGCAAGGTAACAGCTCTGTTCTAAGAGAAATAATTAATCAGCAGTAATTAGTAGTTGCACTCTGAGGTAGTACTAGTTACAGGGGTGGTTTACGGAAGGTTTATTGCAGCCACTGGAAGGTAACAGCTCTGTTCTAAGAGAAATAATTAATCAGCAGTAATTAGTAGTTGCACTCTGAGGTACTAGTTACTGGGGTGGTGTACGGAAGGTTTATTGCAGCCACTGCAATTTCCATCTCTGATTTGTTCAGAACTAATTAATCAGCAGTAACTATTAGCTGCACTCTAAAGGTGCTAGTTACTGGGGTGATGTACGGAATGTATATTGCCGCCACTGCAAGTTGAATCTCTCATCTCTAAGAACTTATTGATCAGCAATAATGGCACTCAGAGCTATCAGTCGATCGGTTTCTCTTAGTGAATGACGTGAAAACTGGTTTACTCCTACAAATTGTTACTAAATAACATAATTGTAATTTTATTTAGTACTTTTTTTCTGTCACTTGCAAAAGGAAATATAAGTCAAGTTTGAGTTCCTATTTACTCACCTTTATTTATTTTTACATTTCTTACACATTCTAACTTGTCTTTGGTGCTACTTATTTTGCAGACGCTAAAATATCATATGCTAGTATTATATATTCAGAGTGAATTATTTATTTTATTATATTTATTTATTTTTAACGCATGATTTTACATAATTATGGCCCCACCAAGTCAACATGACTTATCGGTGAGATCCATAATGAAACTTTAAAAAAGCAGGAAACAAAATTCCATTACAGTTTCATCAATTATTTGTTTTGCTCAGTTTAGTTCATGCTTTTATAGAAATGTTGCTCTTTGTGTGGCTGTGCTGCTTCTATAACTCCAGATTTTTAAATATTTGCATTTTATATAACATTATGGGGATTATATATATATATATATATATATATATATATATATATATATATATATATATATATATATATTATCCAGAGTATAAATAGATAGTAAATTATATAAGTGGATAACAATAAATAAAATATACAAAATATCGCCCATCAACAAATAGCATTCTATAAATATAAGCAATAAATCTCTAAACATGCAACAACAATAATAACAATGAATACAAATCAACTATTAAACAAGAACAACAATACAGAATATATTATAATACAGAAGCTACGATATTTTCAGTGTTAGTTACCTTGCATACGTTAAGATATCTTCTTAAATTATTTTATATTAAATAAGAAAAATTTCTTTAAGCAATCTATTTTTAATCTTCTAAAGATTGAACTTGAATTTTATTTTCTTATATATATATATATACATATATAGTACAAATTTAAGTGTGTAGTTTTGTCTCAATTTCTCAAATGTATAAGATATTTGTATTTTACAAAACATGAAATCCATTAATTTTGAATTAGTTTGAATCAAAGTAAATGCGTAATAATATCTGATTTCTTTATTCGTTCTTTATATTTAAGATCTAGTAGCTCTGTATTATGTGTTTGAAGATTGTAATACCACAAAAAGAATGTGTAACCTTTATAAACAAATGACATAAATAGATGTGGAAAAGCTACTAAAGGACATAGTAACATTTTTAAAATATGTTTTTATTATATATTTAGTCTCTTTAACACATATATAAATTTGCTTGACTAAATAGACAAAAAATGTGTTAAGTTGTTCTGTTAAAAGCTACCATGATTTATGTTATTACAAATCTGCTACATAAAAAAACCATTTCAGTTTAATTTACGTCACCCAAAGATTAATTCGGTTGAGACTTTGATCACGATCGGCCATCCATTGTGCATGTCAAGGAACATCTCACTTCTCAATACCACATTCTTTTAAGTCCTGTGGTTAAACTGCCATACTTTCCTTGTACGATAGGCGCAAAAACTTAAATGTGGGTAGCATACTATTTATTTGTTACTGCGTTCTGTAACCTTTTTACATATTAAGGTTTGTACAAAATTTAGTATGCTCATAGCCAGAACCCTAACGCGTATATATTGAAAATAGAAACCTTATGTATGTAAACATAGAAGATTTGTATTTTATAACTGAAATTACCAAATTTTACTAAATAAAATAAAATATAGTGTTCATAAAAATATATACGGATCTAAACCGGCTCGCGTCATCTTTTAACTGAAAAAAGTAACATTATAAGGCATTTAAAACTAAATAGCATAACACTTCGATAACTCTATACCCTAAGGACATGAATAGATTAGAGTAGAGTATGTGCACATTGTATTTAAAATAGAGTGTTCGAGAACAATAATTATTTCTGAGACCATCCTTAGCGTGCCCTTGATCGTTGCATGTGATTTACCCTATTATTATTTCTTGTCGCAATCGCCAGTAACACAGGCCATAAATCTTCTACAATATGATGAGTTTGATGCGTAAACGTTGGTAAAGTGTCTGTGGACAGCCGTAACAGTTGCAAATCAAAGCAGGTACAAGGAACTCTTTAATAGTAAACTTCAAATTTTCCTAAATACCATGCATTTAACTGGGATGGATATGGAGATTTTTAAATGAATACAACAAAAGTTCATTACAAAAAGAAAAAGTCGATACTATGGGTGGTTCCGAACCACTCCTATGATCAATGGTCCAACTAGTCATGAGATAATGATAATGAGATTTATTCCAAAAAAATATAAAATTTACAAACAAGATTATTAAGGAATATAATCTAACCACATTAAACAAGTTGCGTGGTTAGATAAAACTAAACAATAAACAAGGAAAGGTCTGATAACAGTCCGGTTTTCTCTGAAAAGGACTTGATGTGCAGATCACTGCGGTATATTGAAAGTATCTCACTATATTTAACTAAAATTAACGTTAAAATAAAAATACATTAACGTTGATAAGAGCACAACTTAATCAATTTAAACTCTAGTCAATCTTATTCTTACATACAATGTTTAAATATACATAAAAGACTAATATATTGAAGACTAAATCATCTATGTAAAAAATACAATTTATCTAATGACAATATTATCTTAACATTTTAGAGTAATGGAAATAATATTAAGATTCTACAAACTGTTTTGTTGTATTGGTTACTAATTAATAGAGAATACAATAAAATAAAATAATTGTCTATAAAGGGGACGAATTTTAGTTTGCATATGAGAAAAAGAGTGAATTCATTTAAGAATATTTTAGACTAATCTGTTGTGTATAATATCTATCTGTTCAGTTTGACTAAGTAACCAATTAGTTATAGCATTACAAAAAGAATTTAAGGTTTTAATTTTTTTAATTTTATTTGGAATTTGATTAAACAAATGTGGACCCATGTAGGAAAACGAACGCCTGAAAGCTAGTTTATTAATTTTGGGTTTTTGGATAAGACCTCTTTGCAAATTTCTTGTGACATATTGTTTTTGTTGTTCAATATTATTTATATTTCCACTTCTTATAAAAAATAATCTTAATACTTTATAAATAAAAATATATTGTATGGGAAAAGTTTGTAATTGTTGGTAAAGAGGATAAGAAGAGTCGTGCCTTTTTTTCCTTAAGAATAAACGTATAAAAGTGTTTTGTGTTACTCTAATTTCGTCTATTTTTGCTTTTGGAGCTGCTCCCCAGCATACAATACCGTACTGTAACCTAGAGTAAAATAGTGCATAATACAGAGTACGTAACAGCTTTTCGTCACAAAAATTTCTCAATAAATAAAACTTCCTAACATTACTTCTAATTTTATTTTGGATGAAAGATTTGTGTTTTTTTCCAATTTATTTTCTGGTTTAAAATATACACCTAAATACTTAAAAAAATTTACCTCTTCTAATTCAATACATTTACATGTCATTTGCCTTGTATTGTTGATATATTATAATGCACAAAGGCTGTGCTACGTTACGTGCTTTTATAGCATATTTTACGACACAAATCTTCAAGTCAATAACTAAAGATGCAATTTTAGACATCCACAATGTCCTGGCAAGATAGAAATAAAAATAAGGAGGTTTTAGAACAATTTATGAGTCACGCTATCCATAAAGTTGTCATAAAGGTATTAAACCTATTTTCAGAAATCTTTCTCTTTCTGACCAGTTGAGGAGATAGTTAAACAGATAGTATTAAAACAAGATTTACTACCGAAACTGTATTAGTGAATAAGGTTACTTAAATGTACTGTAAACTTAAGTAAAGCTAGAGGAACGAGTAAAACCACTTCTGAAGTGACTTAAACTCTATTATTGCCACACACGCTCTCTAGCCTCACAATATATACGTGGTACCTGATAAGTGTAAACATTCCATCACACCAAGAATAAATACAATATTTTCTTGCTATAATTGACTAACATCGGAAAACGAAATCCGCAATAGTTTCATCATCTTGTGTTGTCTGTCGTTTTATGCAAAATTCCTCATAGAAGAACCATAGAGATACTTTTATACGCAGACTCCCTTATATAGGTTTTAAAATACACTTATATTGAACGATACTAAAGAAACAAACTTGCACGTTAACAGCGTGTTTTGTAACTCTTTTTGCTTTGCGATTTGCCCTTATAAAGTGTGAATTAACAATCGTTGTGGGTTCCAATTAATTAGATATTGATGTGGGGGCAAAGTCCCTGCCAAAATCCATTAATTGTAAATAAGTTATAAAATTTTACGAGAAACTGCTTAATTCCGTTTGGACGCATAAGACGATGATACCGCAGATGTTATTTAATCGGTTGTTGTAAAATCAGAATGCCCACCCAAGCAACATCGGTGTGTTTTAGTAAATATCAGTTCCAAACAAAATAAATACTCTCATAGGTCTAATATTGGAAATTGAAATCAAACAAATTCTTTTAATAAAATAGATTTACAACAACTATATGTTTTATTTTTTACCTTGTATAAACTACCTTTACTCAAGGAAACATACAATTATTTAAATTTAAAACATTTAAGTTTATTATAGCACAAGAGTTTAAAAGTCGGATGAGCAACAAAGAATGAAATACGATTTTCAGCTGCTATTGTCAAGATCTATTTCATTCTCAACTTTGGAGTGTAACTTGTATTGGAAAAAAGTTATCTTTCTGTTGAAAGATTTTCACAGGCATTTATGAATTGTTTGAGAGAAGCTTATAAACAGTCAAAGTTTATACTTTTGTTAATAACACAGTGTTTATGTTTATTTCGCAGTAGGAAGACACAAGTAAGACTACACAGTGACTCTGTAAATGTTGTTGAATTCATGGGGAAATTTTACACAATAATGTTTTTTTGTAAGACTTGCAATTGGTTTTGAATTCAATTGCAATTTGTTATACATAATAAATAATACAAAACAATAGGATATTAAATAAAATATGCCTTTTGATCTTAACCAGAAGATGGGTCACAGTTATTTAGAAAATAATTCAACATGATTAAAAGACTACGAAGACATAATATAATAACATAATCTTAATAACATTAAAACTTATCATCACAATTCCATAGTATTTTATGGTTATTGTAGTATGGAAAAATACATAATTGGTTGAGTTGAAGGCTGTCCTTAATTTTTGTGAACAAATACTGCAAACTAGACAACACTGCATACTTTTAGGTGTCAAAAGAATCCTATCCTCATACAAAACTGGCGTAGAAAATAAATACTAAATAGGCTTATTGTTGTGTACATAACAACAGATATAAATAGATCAATTTGAAGTTACATGTAAAATATCGACAGCTTGAATAAACACAAATATTTAAAGAGCCTACAGAAAAATAAAAAAGAAAACCAATATTCCTTTACAAAAAACGTAAC
>NW_025785023.1:0-20412 GCF_021130785.1 Homalodisca vitripennis | reverse complement strand
TCCCCCAATCATCCCTTATTTTAAAAAAATCTTATTCTCGAGAATATTGGAGCTTTTTTGCTGAAAATTTGGTATATAGGATCGTAAATATTAAAGTATTTTTAAAATCATAATTTCCCGGGGTCCAACCCTTAAGATAAACCTTGGAATAGTTTTTTTTTAAATTTTCACCCCCATTTTTAAGATTTCTTTTAAAATTTTAAAAATGAATTTATATCAATTGTCTTTCCCAATTGTAAAGTTTTAAATTATCCAATGAATAATAGTGAAAAAAACGTGATTTTTACTGAATTTTCCTAATATCGTTTTAATCACATCATAGGCAAAAAATTTTCGAGACAACAACAACATAACAAATCGCTTTTGAACGCTTTTTGAAAATCCTATTGTAATTATTGTTCTTTG
The DNA here is from genome assembly GCF_021130785.1 of Homalodisca vitripennis. NCBI lineage: Eukaryota > Metazoa > Arthropoda > Insecta > Hemiptera > Cicadellidae > Homalodisca > Homalodisca vitripennis. Next base: position 20,007 of record NW_025785023.1, on the reverse strand, counting down.
AACCAAAAATTTTGTCAAACTTTTTGTTGTATAAATGACTTAAATAGGTTTTCGCTAAAAATTCTTTGGATTGTAATACTTTCCTTATTATTACAGAAAAATTTTCTTAAATCTTGATACATCTGATACTGTTTGAAAAACCCCCGGAAATTTTAAAAAATTTTTGTAATTCATCTGGATAATAAGAACCGTTCTTTTTATCTGTATTTTTTAACCCAAAACTATCAAACTTTGAAGGATTTTTTTCTTGATTTTCTGTCTATCTGTTTGAAAACCCATGAAACGAATTGGGATTGAAGATATTTCTAAAAAATATTTGTGATATCGAACGAATAAGTTGTTCCGGAAAATACCTTTTTGTTAAATTTACATTCCCAAAATCTAAAAAATTAACAAAATGTTTTGCTTTTTGAAAATTTCTAAATCAACCTTATTTTACTCGGATTTTATAATCAATCATTGGAACTTTAAAAAAAAAAATTTAATTGTTATTTTTCCATCAACAGGCTTTTCATTTCCCTTTTTCAGTCTAGAATCAATATGTTTTGTCTTATAAAACTTAGATAAAACCCTCCTTTATAGTCGGATATAACATTTTCAAAAAATCCAATCCAAAAGAGATAAATTTCCGCTGCTTAAAAAAAAACCCCCAAATTTAAAATCTGATTAAACCTTTTGAAGTTTGAGAAAAAACATCACTTTTTGAATGAAATATTTCCCTTTTAATTGTGCTTAATTGGCCACAGTTTTCGATTTTCTATCAATTTTTGTGGTTTTTTACTTCAATCTTAGAAAATAAAAACGGTAAAAATTATCGATAATTAACTTATCGTTCCAAGATTGTTGACCATTTGTTTTGTTAAAATTCCAGAAATATAAAAATGAAGTTAGACGAGAAAGTTTTCCAAAATCAATATTAAATCAGTTTTTTTATTCGGTTCATTCAAATGTTGTTTAAAATTGGATAGAAATTTTTAAACCCCCCCCTTTAATTCACTGGATATTTTCTGTACCCCGCCATTTTTTAAGAGAAATTTAGAAATTTTAACATCATGTATCATTTTTTCATCGATCTAATGTACGTTTTTAAAAGAAAGAAAAAAATTTTAAAAAAAAAATTTAAAAAAAAGATTAGAGTCTTTTTTAAAATGATCTACTTGTCATTTTCGGATTCTTTTCCTTAAAAAATTTTGCGATCTCGGTCACTATTTAAAAAAAATTTGCAAGGATAGAACCCCGCTATCTTTAAATATTTTTCCCAATAACTGTATCTTTATTTTCACCAAAAATTTATACTCAAGTGTTGATAGAGACAAAGAACGAATATGATCTTTAATTGATAATGTATATTTTTTTGAATGAATTGATAAAAAAGTTTGATATTGCAATGTTATACCAATTTTTCAATTTGTTTCGTATAATCTATCATATCTTCGGATAATTCTTTTTTTGGGAAAAAAATCATCCCAATGTTCTTTTTTAAATCTCTTTGTGTTGCATGATAAAAGATGAAGCACTGTAATGTCCCCCCATCTTATTTTTAAGAAAAATTTCAAAATCAATTTTTAAAAAATTGATCTTTTTTGAGTTCTTCAGAAAATTTTCCGAAATTTTTTTTAACTCCGTTAATGTTGCATAGTTTTTATTCGTTTTTTGCAGTTTTTTCTTTCATCCACAAATATTTGAGCGCCATTTATTAAGGAAAATTAGTCATCGTAACCCCCTAATCCATTAAATCTGTTATCATATTTTCAAAAGTTTTTTAACTCTTTTTAAAAAATTTTTTTAAAATTTTCTTTATTTTTTTTACTTTATCGAGTTAAAGAGTATCGATCATCTATACTTTTAAGTAATTCATTTTTATGTGTTATTTGCTCTTTAAAAGTGTACCAAATCTTCAAAAAAGTTTATTTTCTCTTTAAAAAAGTGTATCAAAATCTTCCAAAATTTTTTTAATTACTTCCCAAAATAATACATTAACTATTTTTTATGTATTAAAGTTTTTTTCTATTTATTTATTTTTTTCAAGTAATTCACCAACATCGTCTACGATTTTTTATTTCTGGCTTCAAAATTGTCATAGATTCTGTTGTAAATCTTTAACATGCTGTTTATGATTCTCAAATTTTTTTTTTAGTTCATTAAACTTTTTTAAAAGGATCTTCAAATTGAAACATTCAAAAACATCAAAGGATTAAATTCCCCTTTTAACACCGCAAAAACTTTTTTTTTAAATCTAAGGCATTTTTAACTTTGGATATGTAAAAAACAATATCGATGTTTTCTGATAATTTTGGGTTTCAAAATTTGTTCTTTAACAACAAAATCATGTTTGTCAATACCGGTCGAACACCCCAATTCTTTTCTTATTAGCCAAACTAACATAATTTTTTCAACTTTGATCGCTTAGTATTTCATCAGCTTTTTCATAGAGACTTTTTAAATTGGAAATAATTTTTTTTCACCTCTCAAAATTCTTTTTCCAAAATTTTTATTTTTCAGCAATTCATTTGAACTCATGAAAAATTTGCAAGTTTTTTTCTATTTGCTTTAAAATCTTCTTCGACAGCAAACAATCTGATCTGGAAGGTTTTGTAATAAATTTTCTAATTGTTATCAAAACATTTCTCAAAAAAATCAAAATTCAAATATTATCTACATTTTTAAAATTTTTGTTCCAAATACGTCAAAAATATTTTTTTAAACCCCTATTTATTAAGCCCCAATAATTTGTTAACAATTCTTTAAAAAAATTTACCTTCTCAGTTCATTCAAAAAAAAAAAACATTAAAAAACACAAATTGGGGGGCTTTTAGTTTGGAACTGAGAATATTGTAGTGACGTTGATTTTTTAAATTTTATCAATTTTATAGGTGGTTTGTCCTCAATTTTCCATACGAATCAAAATTTTAAAATGCTTTTTTTCATTTTTATAATAACAAATCCAAGCGTTCCACTTCCATAATTGAGTCTAAATTCCAATTCCAATTAAAAAATTTTTAACTTTTTCAGGTAATGTATCTTCATGAAGATTTCCTCTTTTTTTTTTTTTTTTTTTTTTTTAAAAAAAAACCCTTTAAAAAATTTTTTTTTTTTTTTTTTTTTCTTTTTTAAAAAAATCCGTAAAACTTCCAACTCTTTATCTAACCAAAATTTTAAATGTTTCGAACAATGGAATCACTTTTTTTAACGATTTTGGGGCAGCTTTACGAAATAAGGAAACATTTTTTTTTTAAAAACTGGAAAAATTTTTTCCAAAAAAATAAAAAATCTTTTAAAGTCCACCATTTTTAAGTTCTTTCAAAAGATTATAAGAAAAAAATTTTATTCTGGTTCCTTTTTGTTTTTTTTTATGTTTTTCGGTTTATTTTTTTGTCTATTTGTTAAAAATATTTTTTCTTCGCCATTTTTTTTTTGATTATTTTAAATTGAATATAAAGGGTATTTTCTTCTTAAAAAGGATTTTATTTTTTTTTCTGTTTTTGCTGAAATTTACTTCACCTCCATTTTTTATAGTTAAAATTTCAAGTTTCTTCGATTCCCTTCCTAGTTTTTTTCAAAAACTTGTCAGTGTTGGAAGCGCAACAAAAATTTTCACTAAATAGATTTTTTGATAAAAAATTATCCATTGCCTTATCTTGCAAAAACTTTTCTGTGATTGTCTGGAATTGTGTCTTATGTTTTGCATAAAAAATATGTGTTCCATAGCAGCTTGATCTAATTTTTTTATCCAGTACCCCCTTTTTTTAGTCTTTTTTCGATTTTGGGCCCCAGGTCCCAGATATTCATGCCTGGTGTGAATTTTCAAAAGGTAAATTTTAAAAAAATTCATTCAAAAGCCGTACCTTCAATCATAGTGAATTTTTTGGGGAAAAAACTCTTTTAAAATTTTAATTCCATCGGTTTTTTTCAATTTTTTTCATCAAGTTTGTTCGAAATAAAATCTTAATCGCTTTCTTTTCGTTCAAAAATTTTTGTTTCCGCCTTCTTTGAGTAAATATAATTAAAATTAAATTCCCATCGAGTTTTGAAAAAATCGTCGTATTCTTACTCAATCTTTTATCACGTATTTTCTCCCACCTGATCTTCGATTCTTTTTCCCAAATTGGTTTAAAAAAAATTGAGTTTTTTTTTTCCCCTTTAAAATTGTTTTGGTTTCTTAGTTGAGGTATTATTTTTGTAAATTGAATCAGTTTCCCCAAAAAAATTTCAGTATATTTTTTAAAAGTCTTCTTCAGAATAAAAACCCGTTTTTGGAACATCAGTGCCTTTAATAATCTCAAAAATTTAGTTTTCATATGTTTTATCTTCAATAATTTATATTTGTTAAAATTAACGGGTAAATTTCCAATCATAAAATTTTTCTTTTTTGTCCCAATCAAACCAAATTTATCATCCTTTGCTCTAGGAAAAATTTTTTTTTCCCAATTTCCCCCAATTATTATATCCTTTTTTCCGGTTATTGGTTAAATATGGTAGAGTCTTCAATGATTCGAGGTTTAATGGTGTTGAAGTGGAAATTTTGGAATTAAACTCAGTTTGGTTTCGAAATTCGCAAATTGTCGTACAACTGGAACCAAATTCATCAAATTTTGATTATCGCTTAAAACATTTCAATTTTGCCCTCAACATTTTTTATTGCAGAGTTAAGGTTGTTAATTTTTTTTAAAAAATTCTTGTTCTTTTTCATCAATTAAATTGTTCTTTAAATTTTTTTGATTAATTTCTTTTTCTATTTGATCAATTTTTTTTTCTTCTTCAAAAATTACGTTCGCCTTTTTTTTTGGAAAAAAAATTTTAAACGTAAGTGGAACGTGGAAACGTGAAACAAAAAAGGGAACGAAAAAAGTGAAATGAAAAACGAACGTAAACACGAACGTGAAACACAAAAGTGGAACGTGAAACCAAAAAGTGAAACACGAACGTGAAACACGAACGTAAAAAATGAACGTGAAACATGAACTGAAACATGAACGTGAACGTGGAACGTGAACGGGAAAAGTAAAAAGTTTTTCCGTTTTTCTGTTTTTTTTTCATAATGTAAAAAAAATTAAGATATTAAAAAAATTGTAACAAATTTTTATCGGGGGCCCCCTGAGCGCATTTATATTAAAAAAATTTATTCAATTTTTTCCCCTTTTTAGGCTTAAAGTTAGATTAATTTTTAAAAAAACTGTAGTTTCCTTCCCAAATTTTATCACATAATCAATAAAAAGGTTAAAAACTTATCAGATCCCACATAATTGTTATAAATCTTTCTCAAAAAAGTGTCTCTTGTTAAAATAACAACATTTTTGGGGTTTTTTTTAACTTTTTATAAAACCTTTTTAAAGCTTGAGAAAGATAGTAAAAGAGATATTTTTGTGACGGGACTTACGAAATTTCCCCTTTAAAAATTTTTTGGGGTTTTTTTTAAAATACAATCATCAAAAAACGTTTTCAATTGGGGGTTTTAAATTTGCTTAAGGAACTATGTCCTCAGAAGCATTATAAAAATGTGATATTTTTTTGTTTAAGTTTTTCTCAATTTTTCAAATTTTTTGAATTTTTTTTTAGGCGTCTTGTTTTAAAGATTTTAAAAAATAAAAATTGGAAAAGGAATCAACCATTGTAGATAAAATTTCAATAGAAAGTTTTTTTTTCCCCATCATTTAAACCCCAAAAATTAACAATTGTTGGTTGTTCTTTCTTTTTTCTTAAAAAGTTTTTAAGTTTTATTGATTTTTTTGTTTAAAAAATTTCCCCATTTAAATAAAGTTTTCATTTTGAAGAAAGTTTTCGAAAATGAAGCTGTTAAGTTGATTTTAGAAAGCTCTAATTAGTTTTAAACTTGGAACACCTATACACTAGGGGGAAAAATAAATTATTTTATGGTTTAAAGCGGTTTTTTTCTGACTTTTGTAAAAATTTTTGTAAATTTTCCTTTTTGCATAGGATTTGTGGAAGAAATAAAAAAATATTATGGTTTAAACAAAGGATATTTTTATTTGATCAAAAAAAAAATTCCCCCTTAAAAATTATTGAAAACATTCAAAAAATGAAAAATCTTTAAACTTTGACGAAAAAAATTTTAAAATGCAAAAAAATTTCTCTCTAAAAAAATTTAAAAATAAAATCACCGAAAAAATAAGTTTTCAGCAATTATTGTAGTTTATTAGGGTTTGTTCAAGAAACTATTGAGCCAAATCGGGTATTTTGGAAATAAAACCCCCAAAAAATTTGAGTTCGATGAAAATTGAAGTACATTGTAACTCGTTGAACCTTTTTTTGAAAATCTACCGAACTTTTTTACACAAAGAATCGGAAATTTTGTACATTTTTTCCCAAATGTTGTTATGGATCAAAAATCAGTGAAAAACCAAATAAATCGTTTATTCCAATTAGAAAAAATTTTTAAAAGAATTTAAAAAATCGTTCTGACTATTCAAGATTTAAAAGGAAAATCTATTAAATATGAGAAAAAAACAACAATTATTTAAGATTGAAAGTAACTTTTTTAAATTTTTTTCTTAAAAATGGAGTCAGTTGTAGACCTATAAAAAATCAATTAGATTTAAAAGCAAACATATTTTACAATTTTTGACGAAAAAATGAATTTGGTTTAAGCTAAGATGTTGAAAAAATATTGGAATTTTAAAAAAATACGGACAACTATTAGATCTTTTTAAAGAAAAATAAAAAAAAGAAAAAAAATTTTAGACTCAAAAAGGGTATCGAATCGGACTTTACAAAAATTACATCCAGACACATTTTCATCAATAAACCCGGGGCATTATTCTTTATATGAAATTAAAATGAAAATAGCAGAAATTTTCAAGATTGGGTTTAAAAAAATTTTTTCCAAGTATTCAAAAATTTGGTTGAAAATTAAAAAACGAAAATAAGAGTTAAAAGATAAAAAAAAACAGTTACAAATTAAAGATGAAATAAAACCCCTTGAAAATGAAAAATCAAGAATTGCGAAGGAATTAAAATAAGAGAGATATGTAGAAAAATTTTGTAGAAAAAGCCCCTTTTTTGTATTAATTAAGAAGAATCACATGGGGAAAAAGGCCCTTTTTTAGTTATCAGGTCAAAAGGAGAATCCAAAAACCATTAAAAATCTAAAAAAAAAATTTCCTGAATTAGGATTTTGTTCATTTTTGACGAACCCCAAAACTATCAATCTGTATAACCAAATGAAAGAATCTTTGAATTTTTTACAACGGAAAATCATTTTTTTACAAATATGGCCCAAAAACTCGATGATTTATGAAAATCTAAATTCACGATGAAAAGTTTTTACTTTTATTAAAAATCTCGAATTTTTGATATTTTGTTTTTAAATGTTTTTCATAATAGGGGAACCCCCTTTCAGAATTCTTTTTTATATTCACAAGGGGTTTCGTTTTTTAAACTTTCGCTGAAAATTTTTTTAGCACAATCTTTTAAAAAGCTTTTTTTTTATCTTTACTATAGGGCCGTTATTTAAATTAGAAATTTTTTAATTTTTTTACAAAATAAAAACCCTTTTTTTCCCCTTTAAAGTTTTAAATTTTTTTTTTTCATTAATTCCTTACAATAACAGTCTTTTTATTTCTTCTTGACACTTTGTAATTTCTTTTGAGATCTTTATAAGAAAAAATTATTACACGATGAAAATGTTAAAATCTTAATTATGATATTTTGTTTGTAAATGTTTTTGATAATTTTTAAACCATTTTTAGTTTTCCCCCATTCACTTGAGTATTTTATAATATATTATGGTGATTTTTCTTTACACAATTTTTTACAAAATGAGTCTTTCTTATCTTTCTATAGTGATGACTATTAAATTGAAATTTTTTTAGTTTCTTTTCATTTAAAACATTTTTCCCTTTCCCAAAATTTTTTTTTATTTTATATTAAGCTTTTTATGTTCCCCTAAAACAATTTTACAATTATAATTTTTCCATCTTTTCTATTCTTATCTTTATAAAATTTTTAAAAAATTTTAAAATTTTTTGCACATTGAACATTTTTTTGGGCCCCCATTTTAATAGAAAAAATCTTTGACTTTTCCCAATTCATATTCATAAAATTTGGTTATTTCTTTTTTTTAAATTTTTATACTATAAGTTCAGGATCTGTGTTATTAATTTGTAAATCCAAAGATTTCTCTTGACAATTGTTCTTATATTTGTTCGAAAAGTTTGTTTTTTATAAAAAATTCTTTAAGATCATTGACTTTAAAAATTTGTTTTGTGTGAATTTAGGTGGGGAACATACTTGAAAAAAAACTTAAAACCTTTTTTGCATCTTTATCTACGTTTTAGGCTTTTTTTTTTTATTGTGCTATGAACAGTATCGTTATATTTTTTTACGATTTTTGAAGAAATCGATCCATTTAAAGTTTTTTAATCTCAAAAAAAACCTTCATTCTTTCATTTTGAGTTTTTTTATACTCTTAAAATACTTGATTTCTCTTCGTTTTCAGTTTGATAAATTTATGGTTTTTCCTCAAAACATCGTTAAATTTTTATTTTTAAACTCTAAACCCCCTTTTTGTATGAAGTGGTTGGGGGGGGTTTTGATTGATCCTTAGGGGATCTTTTCCCCATATTTCGAAAGTTTTAAAAAAAACCTTGCGTTTTTTTTTTTGATGCTCGCCCCAAACATTTTTTGGAAAGTATCAAAAAAATTTTTAAAAAATATATTAAACCCTCATTTTGATTGATAGTAGACATTTAACTAAATCTGGCCCCCTTTTTAAAAGTAATTTAATTTAAAAATTTTTCTCTTTTTAAACTTTTTTCGTACTGGGCAAAAATTTCTCGGCTTCAATCTCTATTTCTCTTTAGTCTTCAATTCTTGCTTCCAGGTTTTGGATTTGGTTCTTTATAAACTTATTTGTTTGTCTTACTTTTTTAACATTTTGCGCAATTCTATACAATCCTTTTGTTTTTGAACGATTTTTGAATCTTTTTTTTTCGTTTTCTTTTTACATTTAAAGAAAATTAATCATTTCCATTTACATATCAAATTTCCAAGTTTATTTAATTGTCTAATATATCTGTTTTTGCCAACGGTACTGTATCGATTTATTTTTTAGGACTTTTTCCCCCCTTTGGTTAGTGCCAGCTTTTTTTGGGGGAACAGGTACAAATCATGTTTTTAATTTTTTATGATGTCATCTCCCTAAATTCTTCTTTATCTTCGAACAAACTCTTTCAAGTTTTTGATATTTAGTTTTATTTACAACGCTTCTTTAAATTCCTTTACACCTAACTGGGTTTTTATCTAGATATTTGTACGAGTACATCTTGACCTTAAAACAAAATTTTCTAAAACTTCGCTATTTAACTCTTTTTAAATTTTCCCCCATTACCTTTTTATTTTTTAGTGTAAAAATTTCTGATTTTTTTGGATAATCACTTTATCAAAGTCATCTATATTTCTTTTAATTTTTAAAAGGTTCGTTTCAATTTTAGAAATTAATGTTGTATCCATGTAAAACAGATTCAAATCTGGTCAACTTCTTTAATTTTTGAAATTTAAAATCTACATTGCAATTTTGAGGGTCAAAAACTGAAAATCCTATGTAAATCGGTTGTTAAATTTAACCTTTTGTTTGTACAGTGACTCGCTATACAGTTGTCGTAAAGTGTTAAAGTTTTTGAAATTTGTTTTCTTAGCTTGTTTCATTGAAATTCTTCTTTCCAAGTTAAAATATAATTTTGTTTCTCACTTTTTCCATAGATTTTCCAAACACTGAGTTGTTCATCAGTTTAAAAGTCCTTTTCAAAGTCGTTGTAGTTTGGTTCTCATGTTTGTGTTAAAATCAATGTATTTTTTTTTTAAAAAGCTTCTGTCGAATAAAATTAAACTCTATTCACATGTTTAAAATCATACCTTGTTCCAAATGAAAAAAAATTTTTTGAATGAAAAAAGTATCAGTTTTATCCGTAGAGTTTAAAAAAATTTTTTTTAAAAATGTTCTGGAGCAAGAGGTAAATCCTTGTGATGTTGTGTAAATTTGTTGGATTCCAAAAACGATTCAAAAATTTGCCATAATTTCGTCGCCGTGAGTTCAAAATTGTTTCTTGCCACTCTTTTTTTTTTAAGTTTTAGGTCCATCCCTTGATATCACTTAAAAGGGGTTTTTAAAGACTACCCAAAAGGTTGTTTGCTCGGATAGAGTAAATTGTTTTTGGGCTTTGTCTATCAAAACTTTTAAAATATTTGTTATTTGCTTTCACTTTCGTTTAAACACTGAGAAATGCCTCCGCTTTTCTTTTTCAATCATCAAATACATATTATAATCACAATTAATTGTAATTCTTCTTCGTTAATTTTAACATTGCGCCCTGCGAGATGGGAGCTGTTAGTGTGTGCCCGGACGGTTTTTAAAATTAAAGGGAAATTTTTCTGAAATTTTCGAATATATCAGAAGCAATAAAACATTTGGGGAATTGTAAAACAGAGTAATTTCCAAGATTTTTCTCTTTTAATTTGTTCAAACGTCAAGTAGTGTTGAAAAATTTTTTTCAGATTGTCTCTCTGTCAAAAGGAATAAATTTTTATTCTTAATTCTTCTGTTAATAAAATTTTTCAAAAATTCGTAAATTCATGGGGGAAAAATTTCCTTTTCCAGATAGAATTTTTTAAAATTTTTTTTTTTCGTCTTTTTGGTGTTTTTCTTTAATTTCATTCAGTCCACCCCGTATAAAATGATTTGTTTTTGAAGTCTTCTTTTTTTAAAATTTTTTTGCTAACTTTTCTATAGACGAGGCCATGAATCTAAAGTGTCTAAAAACGAAATTGTGAATTTTTTTGGCTTATCACTTCAATTTTTTAGCCATACCCCAAATTTTTCGAATAATTTATATATTTTTTCTCGGTGTTTGCAATAAAAAAAATTTTCCATATTTTTTTGCCAATTCTTTTATGTCAAATGAGTATCGTAATTTGAATATTGTGGCAGAAAACGGGAAAAAATTTGAGGAAAAATTTAAATTTAGATTGCAACATTTATGAGGCGCTCGAAACTTGCCGGTTAAATGACAATGATCTCTCATTTTTTTTAATCTTATCTTTCCAAATTCAGGATAAAAAAACCTACGAATTGACCCCCAAATCAAAGCAGACCATTCACAGATTTGACAAAAATTTGCTTTTTGGATGAAATTACTTCTTTTCAGTTAAAATTTTTAGGTTTTTTGTTCTTAGAATTATATTTTGTTTTCTATGTTTTCGATTAAAATTTTTGATTTTTCAAAAAAATTTTGCAGGAACATTTGGCAAATCTTCTTTTTTTTTCTCGTAACAATCGGCTTGTTTTATACGATTGGCCATTTGACACTAAATTAGAGTAAAACCCTAAGGAATGTGTTTGAATCTTGGTTGTAGTCGATCTTTGTGGATTGTTCTTGCATGTCGGAATTTTTTTTAATATGCTTCAAGTCCATATAAATTTTCGTGGGGTGGTTAAATTTCTTTTGAAATTGTAAATTTAGTTTTTTGACCGGAAAAGGGGATATTGGCTTACAAACTTTATGATTTTTAAAATTTTTTAAGTGATCTGTTAAATTCCAGATTTGAAAAAAAGGCTAAAATTTTCAAAAAATTTTCTTTCTTTTGTTAGCAACGGAAAAACAAGCTTATTTAAATCGGTTATCAAAAAAAAATGGATTTTCTCTTGTTTAACTAAAAAAAATCAAGTTTTTTTTCAGCGTATTTTTTCAAAATTTAAAAGGGAAAAAAGTTAATATTTTCATCAAAACTGTAGACTTGTTGAATTTTTGGATACTTATATTGGAATTGTATTTTCTTTTTCAAATTTTTGTATATCTTTCAGAGCTTTTGGTCTCAAAAAAACCTGAAAAAATTTCGTCATTAAAATTTTTTTTGTTTGCTTTACACGTTCACAGTCCTTTCTGGTTTTCAATACCCTCTTTTTGAGTAAATAAAAGCAAAAAATCTTCTATTTTTTTATTTTTACAACTTTTTTTTTTTTTGTTTTTTTTTTGGGTTTTAAAAACGTGTTGACCCCGCATTCATCTTTTTGTGTTTGTTATGGCTCAAAATTTTTTTTTTCAATTTTTAAATGCCCTCCGGAACTTTATTTGGATTATTTTTTTGTTCTCGATGTGTTAATTTATTTTGCTTGTAATAAAGTGTTTAGTCAATTTTTGTTTGCTTTGATAGTAAAATACATTGCATGTTTGCGGTTCCCCATTCACAAAAAGTTCTTTCGTATTCACATTCCAAAGAGAGATGCCCTTCATATTTTTAACATTTTCTTGAAATTTCTCGATTAAATTTTAAATTTTTCTGACCGCATAATTGAAAGATATTTTTAAAATTGACGGAAAATTGTCGTTCAAGTTTTTTAAAATGTATGTTAAAAAAAGACCGTTTTTTGAGGATAAAACTTCTACATAAATGATATTTTGGTTTTTTCTTAAGATTTTTAAAATTTTTTCGATCATTTCAGATTGGGGTTTTTCGTTGCCCCGATCCCCCAATTTTTTTCGCTTTTGAATGAAGTTTTTTTTTCTTAAAGGGGGTCGAGATTTTTCTTTTAACTTTGAAATTTCTCTTTAATTCCGTAATTTTCTTTTTAAAAACTTTTTTTCGTGATCGGCAATTTTTTTTCTTAGCCACTTTTTTTTAAAATTTTAGTTATTATTAAAAATTTTGTGTTTTTTTCGGGGACTTTTAGAATTAAAGGGGCGATCATGTTTTTTTTTTTAAAATTTCTATTTTGCAGAAGGACATGATATTTTATCGCGCTCCATTTAGATAGAAAAATTTTTTTAACTAAATTTGGGGCTTGTAAAAAAACCCAAAGATTGGCCTCTCACGGGTGATTCATACGGATATGACGCAGGGCCCCAAACGTTATCGTGATGGTCGGTCTGTAGTAGCCCCCCCGGGGTGTCATTAAAGAATTAAAAAAAAAGAAAAATTACACTTGGTTTTTTCGGAAAGAAGACTATAAAAAAAAAAGAAAAATTTTAAAAAATTTAAATTTTAGAAAAAAAATCTTAACTCTAAAACTTGCGTCCCCCCCAGTCATAGTACTGTTTTGATAACCCTAGTTGGGTCTTTCTTCTAGGGGAACACGGAATTTATCTACGTAATACCTTTTTTTCACAAAAATGTGGCTATATTCTTAAAAAAAATTCTATAAAACTCTTTAATGAATTGTGTTGATTTAAACTTTACTCAAAAAAATCCTAAGAAATTTTTTCAAAAATTAGTCTTTTTATTTGAAAGGGGTTAATATGGGAAAAATGTCATAAAAAAAACGATGAAAATCTTGTTTGTTTATTTTTACTTTTTTTTTTTAATTCTTTCGTAATTATATTAAAAAAATAAAACCTTATTTTTTTTGTTTTTTTTTTTGTAAACGTGTGAGTTTTCGTTCTTTCTGCAAAAGCTCACAAGTTCTTTTAATTTGTTTCATTAAGGGGGGTATCAAAAGTTGTTGGAAAAAACCGGAATTACTGAATTCAATTTTGTTGCATGTTTTAAAATAGAAATGAGAGAGTTGGTGGGGGTTTATGTTGTTTTTAGTAGAAAAGTTTTTTATTAAAATATAGTATGTTTTTAGTAAAAATGTTTTAAATTGATTAAATTTTTTTAAAAATAAACCCCTTTATTGTAGCGATTTGACAACATTTTACAAAGAAGCTTAGAAAGTAGAAGAAACAGCTGTAGATTGGTTAATTTTTCATTCCACAGAGTGAAGTAATGTACCGATCGCTTTTGGAGACGAACGATGTGATTCGGTTTTTTTTTCATTGAGATTTGCTGTGTTTTTCCCCAGCTTCCTTTTGGTCATTGAAACAGTATTTTACATTGTTTTCGGTCGGTCCGAAAGTGGCCAGGAACCCCATATTACTATATATTAAATATATTTTAATTATATATTTAAATTTATATATTTTATATATAATTTAAGGCATTAATTACATAATGAGACAAAAGGTTTTGTTGTTTTTTTTTTTCACGTTAAAATAAATCAACTGATTGGAAAATTTTTTCGTTGACATTATTAGCATTTTGCGATGAATATAAGCTTATTTTATTTTGGGAAAACCCCCTTCGGATCACGTACTGGTTTTAAAGTCTCCGAAAATTCCATTTTGGGAAACTAAATTGTTTTATATTAATTAAATCGCCTGTCAAAATCAATGCTCTGTATAAATTTTTGATTTGGCAGCACGAAACATTTAATTTAATTTGTCTTATATTTTACTATAATTTTGTTCCATAATCCAAATTTTAATACACTAAATCCTTCATCGCCCAAAAACGGGAAAAAAACTGAACAATAAAAATAGAAATTTTAAAAAAACAAAAAAAACTTGAAGAAATTTAAAAGTAGGCCCCTTTTTGAAATAGATGCTTTTCTGAGTTCGTTATATGAACATATTTTTTTGGTTGGGAAATAAACAAAAATTTACACCATACAAAAATTTTATAAATTTAAACAGCCTTAAGTACCCCTTTTGGGTTTTTTTTGGAAAAAGGGGGTTTCTCCGTTTTAGTGTTTACCATATTTTATATCAGGAAAGTGGGACTTATAAAATTTAAGGGGAATGGAATATATTTTACAATACATATTTCCTCAAAACGAATAGTTGTTATTGTAATACTGAATTTTTATTGGAGCAATTCCCCCAAAAATTTTTAAAATGTGTGGAGAAATTATGCAATAAGATATCCGAAAATATTCTTGTTATTAATATGAAATTGCGTCAAAGCCGCGGGTAACCGATAGTAATGACTAAGTTATCTTTGAATTTCTGTTTCGGTGATTAAATATGCAAGTTTAAATTTAAAATAAATAATGTACTTTTAAAACATTCCTCACACATCGAATGTAGTCCATTTAAAAAATACATCAAAGTATTGTTTAAAGGCGAATGTTTGTGGATTCAAAGATAAAAGTTCGCTAAAAGCAAATTGGTTTGATTAAAAACAGGAAAACGACCGATTCCCCGCGTGAAATATCTCTGTCATGCGACGGACGCCGTATGGGCGCTCTGCGATTCCTTTTTCTGTTCAGTTTTGGTTTTAAAAAAAAATTTTTTTTTTTGCGTGAATCGAGCCGTTTATTTTGTGATATGTTAAAACTGGTCTTTAGTGTTAAATGATAAAAAAATGTTTTAAATTATGCAAAAGTCTTGTTTTATTAAAATATGAAAACATTTTTTAATATTCATTATCCTTAGTAATTAATCAGAAAAAATTTTTTTGTTACGCAAATAAATTGTATTTGATATGAGGTCTGTTTTTGTGGTTGAAGTTTATTTTTCTGAAAGTTCCAAGGGTTTAAAAAAAACGATTACATAATATATAATTTTTTTTGTATTTTTTATGAGTAAAGGGAAAAAAAGGACTTTTTGGCTTTTCCCCAATGTTCAGTGACTTTTTTTTTCCCAAACAAGGGGAATTTTTTTAAAAAATAAAAAAAACATTTTGCATTTTATGTTTTCCCCAATGATAATTAACGATAGTTTTTATTTATAGAATTATGCCTTAAAATATCTTGATGCGAAAGGGGGACAAATATATATTAGCCCCCTTTTTTTAAAAGCTATGTATGTTATTTTTTAATAGAAACTTTGTGAACTTGAGTAGCGGCTGGAGTGACAAAAGGTAAAAAAAAAATTTTTAGGGATTTGTTTTTTTTTTTTCGATACTTAGGTACATGTGTGTAAAATTTTCCCCCTTAGGGATTGCAATCCCATCTGGTTTTATAATGGGTTTTCCTATGCAAAAATTGTATTTAACTTTGGACCTCAGAAATGTGTGGGTCAAATTTCTTTTTTGGGGGTCGGGGAATTTAAAAAAACATTATAGTGTTTAGGGGGCTCACAAAAAATTAACCCAAAATGGATGTTTGGGCGTTTAAGAAATTAATTAAATTTCAATGGGAGCCAGGGAGTATTTCGATTTCTGTGGTTTTTTGATTTAAAAAAAATTTAATTCACAATTTCTTTTTTATTCAGGGGGCACTTATGTTTAAAATTTCATCTCTCAAGGGTGGGAGAACTGGACAAAAGATATATATATTTTTTTCTTATATAGTTGCAACCCCTTTTTAAAAACCTTAGAGGGGTGAATCTGAATTAAAACTTCCTATTTGTCTTACAGATTAAGGCACGTTTTTACCAAGTTTAATTTTCGTTTTAAATTTATAAGTAGAAAAATAATATTTTTTTTAGGACTCCATCCCATTTTATCCCGTGTATGTTTGACATGTATGGATGCTTTATTTTTTATCATGCTGAGGAAAGTGTTTTTAAAAGGGGGTGATTAAAGGGGTTTTTTTTATTGTATTGAGCGTTTTCGTCTTGTTTATAGAGGTTTTTTTGGAGTTTTTTCATACCAATTGATATGGCCTATAAAAAATAGAATTTTCAATAAAAAAAGGTTTTTAATTTTTATAATGTAAAATTTGTGTTTAAAAGGTAAAAGGGGCCTGCACGATTTTCCCTAAATCCCTTTTTTTTGGGTGGTTGTAGCGTGCGACTGTGGGGGGTGTTCCCCGCTGTTCCAGGGTGTGGGTCGCATTAATTGATAACTCGTAGAACACTGCTAGCGGGGATATTGCTTGCCTTGAAAAAAATGAGGTTCTGATTTCATAAAATTTTCTTGTTTTAGTTACCTTTTAGGAGTGTTTATCACGTTTTTAATTCAAAATAAATACTTATTGAACGAAAAGGGGGCCTTTTAGAAAAAAAACATAGTACTAGTATTATCCTAAAAACCCTTAAAAATAATAAAAGAAAATATCTTAACAAAGAAGATTGGTTAAATGGTGACAAAAAACCGCTCTCCCCATTTAAAAACAAAATAGTCGAGTTATCTAGAAATTTATACAAAAAATTACTTTTTTTTTTTTAAATTTAAAATTTCCTTTTTTAAAAAAGCTATAACGTTGTACAACTTTTGAACTATTTACTGTAAATTATTTTTTTTTCAGTTTAAAAATTTTTGGTTTTTTTTTAAAATATGTTTTAAAAAGACGACGCCACCCAATGTTTTTTTACCCCCAGGAAGTTAATTATTTCAGTTGCTTGGGAAAATTATCATTATTCTTTTAGTTGGCTTTTTCGTTAATTTGGTTTGTTAGTGGCGAAATATTGGGTGATAAATATATTAATATTAACTGTTTTTTTTTGTTTTGCAATTGTTTTTAAAGAGCTTTTATCCGAAAGGATTGTGCAAAAAAAAATTTTTAGGGTTATAAAATTTTTTAAGAAAAAAAATTTATGGTTGTAGGGGGATGTGAAATAAACAAGCAAAAACTATTTTTTTGCTAAAATTTTCCAAATAAGAAAATTTTTTTTAAAACGTTTCGATAAATGCTGTAAAGATTTTTAAAACCTTAAATTAATTTTTTCCGAACATTTTTTAAAAATTTAAATAAAAAAAGATTTAGCATAGGTATGCATGATAAAAAAGTTAAAAATAACAGATATTTAAAAAAAAAAAAAAATATTACAAGAAAATAGTTACTGCGCCTCACCAGTTTTATATAATAAAACAAATTTTTTTTGTAAAAAATAAATCTGGTTAAAACACAAATGTTTGGCAGGATATTATTTTAAAATTATGAAAAATTTGGATATTTATTTTTTCTTTTCCCCTTTGTTTAAGTAATTTGTACACCCCAGTTTTATGAAAATTTTTTTAAAAAATTTTTTAAATATATTATATAAAACGCATAGCGTTTTTAAAAAATAAAGATGGATAGTAAAAAAAACCCCTTTTTTCGCTTGACTGTCAAAAAAAAATAAACTTTTTACAAGACACGACGGAGGGGGGGGGGGTTCACTGTCTGGTTTGGCCAGACAACGCACTCAATTTCCCTACAAACAACCCCTGTAGCCCCCAGTTACTGCCAACCCCCTTTTACTTATAAAAATCCATCCTTTTATTTTCTAATTTTATTTTAAAAAGGAGACCACGGAGTTATAGGTAAGAAAAACGACCAAAAATTAAATTTTTTTTTCTAATGTGCAGTTTTGCAAACGTTTTTTATGTTTTTTTTAAAGAAAATTAAAAAAATTGCATATATGGATTGCGAGATGTATTATTTTTTTAAAACATTATTTATCCAATTAGTTTTGAGAGGCAGTAGTTTTACTATTTTAAAATTCTTTCATATATTACTATTTTCAATTATATATTATTTATTATAATATAATTTATAAATAAAAGTTATTTACTAGATTTTGTGATGTGTGCAAAGTGCCC
The DNA here is from genome assembly GCF_021130785.1 of Homalodisca vitripennis. Lineage (NCBI taxonomy): Eukaryota > Metazoa > Arthropoda > Insecta > Hemiptera > Cicadellidae > Homalodisca > Homalodisca vitripennis. Next base: position 1,770 of record NW_025785023.1, on the reverse strand, counting down.
CTTTAATCCTCATAACGATTGCCCGGGAAACATATACAAAGTGGCAATAAGTCCTGACACGCCTAGATAATTCCAAACGGTTGAGTATCTTGTATATCCTTCACTATAATAATTAAAATACTTTTTTGGTTTTTTTTAATGATAAACAATTTTTTTTATTTAAAACATGGGTGTTTTCATGTCATTTTTTTGTTTTAAAAATTTTCTATTAAGATTATTTATTTTTCTTTTACTGGGACAACGATTTTTTTGTACCCAATGTTGTTTGTTTGTTTTAGTTTTTTAATTATTTATTTTTAAAAATTAAAAAAAAATTTTTTTGGGAAAGTCTGTAGGTTACCGTAAAATTTGCGATTAAAATTTTAAAAGTTGTATTTGTTTTTGGCAAAAAAATTTGACTGATTCTGATTTAAAATGATTTCTCCCCTCCCCCCTTTAAAGGGAGTCACGGGTAGGGGGGGGGAAAAATTTTAATTTTAAAATGCAATTCCTATCCATTTTAAAAAAGGTATATTTAAAGAAAAACAACACGAAAGAAAACAAGTACGCCGGTTTTAGTATTAGTTTAGGCAAATAAAAATAAAATTATTAAAAAGAAAGGTAATGCCCCAAGGTTGCACATTTCAAAAAAATTTATGGTGAATATTTTAGTAAACTTTCCCCCGTTTTCCTTTAGTGTATAACGTTTTGTGTGTTAGTTTGGTTCTCTGGGGGCTTGCATGGTTTGTTTTTTAAATTTTCAAGTTTTGGGAATTTCAAAAAGGTTATTTGCCCCCAACTTTTGATGGATATCGTAGCGATCGTTTTTGCACACAGCTTTTGGTAAGTTGTTGGCAGTCCAATGAAACATTTAAAGTGGGGTATCCGATTACCGAATAATTCGAAACATAGGTGAATTGATTTGACTTTTTTAATTATAAGCAATTTTAAACAAAAAAATTCATTCAAAAATTTTTTAAAATGTCTTGGGTTTTAAATGGCGTCGGTAATTTTGGAAAGGAAAAAATTCTTTATAAATTTTCGGCGTTAACGGAAGCCAAAAAGGGTTTAAACCTTATTTCTTTACAATATTTTTTTGCTTCGTGATTTTTTTTTATATTTTGAATGATAGCGGTGTGCAAGTTTTTTAAGTGTGGTAAATTACAGGAACAATTGTGAACCTATTTACCGTGGTTTTTTTTGTTAGACAAAGTTACACAGCCCCTTGAGGGTTTTTTGCCCGTATATCAGCAAAACGTTTAAGATGGTAACATTTTTTAAATTTTTGCAAAACTTTATCTCGGATATTTTTTAAAACATGAAAAATTGAAGACCTTTCTTAAATTTTTAAGCAATGTCGAGGGGACATTTTTCTTATTATTTTTCGGAATAAAAATTCAAATTCAAAAATTTTGGTGTTTTTAACTAATAGGGGTATGAAAAATTGGACCGTTAAAAAAGGTTTTTTTTGTATATTTAACCCCTTCATTATTTGTAATAAAAAACCCTGATTTACCACGGTTTAAAAATGGTGTACACGAGGTTTGTAAGGTTCCCAAAACTATGTAGTTTTTTAAATTTTGAAAGTTTCACGAGTATGTTAACATGCCAAAATTGAGGTTATTTTTTTCCCTCAGCCCTGAGCGAAAAAAAACATCTAAAACTATAATGCGCGTCAGTTTGACAGTAAAAAATTTTAGCAAAAATGAAAATAATACGTTTGTATTCTCGGGGGGAAGGGATGTTCGAAATTTTTTTTAAAATCTTGTCTTTTGTATCAATTTTTGTTAT
>NW_025785022.1:0-22657 GCF_021130785.1 Homalodisca vitripennis | reverse complement strand
TATCGAATGGATGATTGTCGACTCTAGTTTAACTGAGGTTTATACCACATTTTTACCTCTTGGAAATCATTTCAAAATGTGTAATTAAGTGTTAGTAAAGACCGTCTTCAGTAGTACGAGTACTTTCCATTTATTATCAATTAATTGATAATTAATTATCAATGACGATTGTATCATTGAAACTTTCAAGAGATGTTTTTAAATTCGAATAATAGCACAAAATACAGATCGACATCCCTACGTCGTCATGTGTTTTAGAATTAAAAGAGCACGAAATAAATGGCATGTTTCCTCTACTAGATCCATGAAGTACACATCAAACGACATGATATATCACCACTTACTAATGATAAATTAGAGTCATTGGTGAACATGGCACAGAGTGCAAATCAAAGGTGTTAGACTGTATTAATAGACTGGACATACAACAATACAACATGTAAGTCATCGTCTTGTATACTCGGGCGTGATGCAGGGAGACAACAACAGTTGTTATAGAGTATTATAATATACTTTAATATACGTAAAATATCACAAATACAAAACAAATTCACAAAATCTAAATAATATAAATTAGAGAAATACATGGACGTGATACAGGGAGACAACAACAGTTGTTATAGACTCTTATAATATATGTGAAATATCACAAACTACGTAGTATAAATTAGAGCAATACATGGACGTGACGCAGGGAGACAACCACAGGCTTTGTAGAGAGCTATGAGACACATGCTACATACACATTGTACAAATCTAATTTTTACAATCTGATTGTTAGTTTACAAATATCTGAACTTATATAGGGAGACAATCAAAGTTTTTATAGACTGCAAAAGTCAACATGACATGTCAAAAACTAGAATTTAGAGGAATGCTTAAACATAGCACAAAGGATCAATCAAACGACTGCAATAATAGACTGACATACTACTTGTTACGTAATGCGTTAGAAAGATGCTTGAACGTAACAGAGGAGCAATCAGAGGTGTTGTAGACTGCAATAATAGACTGACATACTACTTGTTACGTAATGCGTTAGAAAGATGCTTGAACGTAACAGAGGAGCAATCAGAGGTGTTGTAGACTGCAACAATAGACTGACATACTACTTGTTACGTAATGCGTTAGAAAGATGCTTGAAACGTAACAGAGGAGCAATCAGAGGTTTTGTAGACTGCAACAATAGACTGACATACTACTTGTTACGTAATGCGTTAGAAAGATGCTTGAACGTAACAGAGGAGCAATCAGAGGTTTTGTAGACTGCAACAATAGACTGACATACTACTTGTTACGTAATGCGTTAGAAAGATGCTTGAACGTAAGCAGAGGAGCAATCAGAGGTGTTTGTATGTTGTAAACTGCAACAATAGACTTGACATACCACACCTTATGTGATAAATTATAGCAATGCTTGAACGTGTGACAGAGGAAAAATAAAATGGGTTTTACACTGCAATAATATATTGACATACTACTTGTTATGTGGTGCAATTAGAACGATACTGAAACATGACACAGATGAGCAATCAAATATGTTTTTGAGTGCAGTAATGGACTGACATACAACATTTTACGTGATTTATTACAACGATGCTTCACGTGACATATTGGAGCCATCAGAGGTATTGATGACTCAAGTAATAGACTGACATATCATAATTTACGTGATATATTAGAATGATGTTTAAACGTTTTACAGAGGAGAAATCAAATGTGTTGCAGACTGTAATAATAGACTGACATACTACTTGTTATATGTTACATTAGAACGATACTGAAACATGACACAGTTGAGCAATCAAATATGTTTTGGAGTGCAGTAATGGACTGACATACAACCATTTTACGTGATTCATTACAACGATGCTTCACGTGACATATTGGAGCCATCAGAGGTATTGATGACTCAAGTAAGTAGACTGACATATCATAATTTACGTGATATATTAGAATGATGTTTAAACGTTTTACAGAGGAGAAATCAAATGTGTTGCAGACTGTAATAATAGACTGACATACTACTTGTTATATAGTTACAATTAGAACGATACTGAAACATGACACAGTTGAGCAATCAAATATGTTTTGGAGTGCAGTAATGGACTGACATACAACATTTTACGTGATTTATTACAACGGATGCTTCACGTGACATATTGGAGCCATCAGAGGTTTTGTTGACTCCGGTAATAGACTGACATATCAGAATTTACGTGATACATTAGAATGTTTTAAACGTTTTACAGAGGAGAAATCAAATGTGTTGTAGACTGTAATAATAGACTGTCATATCACATGTTACGTGATTCTTTATAACGATGCTAGAACGTAACTTAGAAGAGCAATCAGAGATATTCTATTCCACAATAATAAACTGACATCCAGAGACCAAATGTTTACAGTACAGTCAATATACTGTACACTTGATCATGAAAATGGAAACATTAAAAAGTTCTGTACATTGCCACATACAACGTGACATACAACAAACAACGCAGGAAGGTTGTTACTGTACACTGGAACGTGACACAAGCGGACAACCAGAGGTGTTATATACCGCAGTAATAGACGTGACCTCAAGTCTCTGTCACTATCGACATCTCAGTTTGGTGCCAGGCTCCGCTATTCGGAGCTCTGTTGTAACCCAGTCGGTCGATACATCCCAGGTACACTCTACTGTATTATCATACTTGTAACTTCAACAACCAGAGGTGTTATATACCGCAATAATAGACGTGACCTCAAGTCTTGTCACTATCGACATCTCAGTTTGGTGCCAGGCTCCGCTATTCGGAGCTTCTGTTGTAACCCATCGGTCGATACATCCCAGTGTACACTCTACTGTATTATCGTACTCGTAACTTCAACAAACCAGAGGTGTTATATACCGCAATAATAGACGTGACCTCAAGTCTTGTCACTATCGACATCTCAAGTTTGGTGCCAGGCTCCGCTATTCGGAGCTCTGTTGTAACCCAGTCGGTCGATACATCCCAGGTACACTCTACTGTATTATCATACTTGTAACTTCAACAACCAGAGGTGTTATATACCGCAATAATAGAACGTGACCTCAAGTCTTGTCACTATCGACATCTCAGTTTGGTGCCAGGCTCCGCTATTCGGAGCTCTGTTGTAACTGTAGACTGGAGCGTGACACAAGCGGACAACCAGAGGTGTTATATACCGCAACTCGCCTTCGGCTCGCTGGGGGCTAACGCCCCCAGGCCCCCAAAGTAAGTGCCTTAAATTCGGTTATATGATTGATTTGGTGATAGGTAAAATTCGGACATGATGTGCATGCCAGGAAATTCCCAGGGAGGGGGTTAATGTTACCTGGGGATAAGACGTCAGGGGGTTATCTGGTCATACCAGGAACTTCCCAGGGGGAGGGGGTTAAGAGATTTGGTGATTTGGTAAAATTCGTGACATGAGGTCATGCCAGGAAATTCCCTGGGGGGGCGGGTTTAATGCTACCGGGGGTTAATACATCAGGGGGTTAAATTTACTCAGTTGATTATTTGGTCATAACAGGAAATTGCGCGGGGGTTAATGTTACCCGGGGTTAACGACACACCCCAGGCTCCCTTTCGGGCGTTGGCCAAATTCGGGGATAAGCGGAATTCGGAATTATCTTGGACCTGTTTTATTTAATTTTTCAGTTTTAATCAAAGTTTTGACTTTAATGGCGTTTTACGGGTTAACCGTTAGAGATACGAGAAAAAGTAACTGGACCTTTCCTGTCGGAAATTTAATTTTATTTCCTCAGATTTGATCTACGACCTACCGTTCAACCACTAATCAGGCTGAATGTTAAAGGGGTTAAGACATCAGGGGGTTTAATCTTTAGTCAGGATATTGCCTGGTCATATGAACAAATTCCCGGGGGGGGTTAATGTTACAAGGGGTTAATGACAACACGTGGGCCTATTTTAGAGGGTGTTGTATCTGTGAACGTAATAAAAAACTCTGTCCCTATCTACTTTTAAAGCTTCACTAACGCTCAGGCCAACTCCCGATGTGGAGGGGGGTTTTAGTCACTCGTTAACGTATTAATACAAGGTCAATCTGGACCCAGCATGAATCGCACTAATTATATTTGCAAGATTTAAAACCTCTAAAATTTACGACAAAGAATTTGCCTTTTTAGAGCATTTACCAGGCTTACGGAAAGATAAACGATATAAAGCTGCCGAACCTTATTTGTAGATCCTATCAATAGCTGGTTACAAAAAACTTTACATTTAAGCTAGGGCCAACGGTTCGGCCATAATCGAGCCCGGAAAGTAAGTTTTTAAGTGAAATTTTCAACATAATCACGTTTTACGGCTAAACCATGGAAGATAGGGTAACAGACCACTGGACCTTTTTTGTAGATCGCATTATTATGTATTTAAAATCAAATTTTTAATTTGGCCTAAACCTAAGGTTTTGTCTGCAACGGAGCCCAGAAAAACAATATCTCACAAGAAACTTGTAAAATCGATACTTTAAAACGCCGTAATGCGGCCAAACCGTTTGGGGGTAGGGTCAAAATGTCACAAGACCTTTATTGTTGATCCCGCTGTTTTATAAATTCAATTGAAAATTGCTTTGACCTACGACCAGCCGTTTAGCCGCTATCAAGCCCGGAATGTAAATTTGTAGGCGAAAATTTCAAAATATTTTCACTTAATCGTGTTTTGCGGTCAAACTAATGGAGATATAGTAAAAAGTCACTTAACCTTTATTGTAGATAATATTATTTCCTAAATCCAACCTTTGTTTTATTTTGACCTCCGACCAATTTTTTCGGCCGCTATCGACTCCAAAAACAAAGTTTTCACGTGAAAATTACAAAAAAATTGAACTTAATCACGTTTTTTTTTTTCGGCCAAACAAATGCCAGATAGAGCAAAAAGATACTAGACCTTTTTCTGTAGATCACGTAATTTTCTAATTTGATGGGTCAATCAGATTTAAGCTACGACCTACCGTTCGGCCGCTATCGGGCTCGAAACATTATTTTACCGAAAAAATCTCTGGAATGTCAAACATTCCCGCGTTTTGTAGCTGAACCATAGAAGATAGAGCAAAAAGTCACTGGACCTTTTTTGTAGTTCACTTCATTCCTGACTAACGATTTTTTCGTCAGATCTGAGCTAGCTCCAACGGTTCGCCCGCTATCGGGCTTACAAAAAAGGCCTGCAAGGGTAAAGGAATGCGCGTTTTTTTCGCGAATTTTTTTGAGGGGTTTAAAATTAAAAATTCACGGTTTTCAGACTTTTCCTGTTGGTTACACGGCAAAAGGTACCTGCGTGCCAAATTTCAAGTTTCCAGCACTTCTAGAAGTACCTTAGAATTTGTATACGTGAGTGAGTTACACATGGCGGCTGTATAGTATATTAGACTCGCCTTCGGCTCGCTGGGGCTACGCCCCCAGGCCCCCAAAGTAAACGCTTGCAAATTCGGGGATAAGCGGAATTCGGTGACTGGTTTTAAGTCCGGACATTAAGTAAATGACAAGGGATTTAAAAATTGACCTTTTTCATAGATTTTTTTCCGGATTCGTAAAAACTTTTGACTTTGAGGGCATTTTGCGGTTAAACCGTTAGAGATACGACAAAAAGTGACTGGAACCTTTCTTGTTGGAAATTTAATTTTTGTCTTTCAATTGTGCCCTCAGATCTGATCTACGACCTATGGTTTAGCCAGAAATGAGCTCGGGAGAAAAGTCTGCACGGGTCAGCTATCTTGAATTGTTTAGTATAAACATAATAAAAACCGACCTCAAGGCAGTATTTTAAGTCGAACAGGGGGTTTAATATCACCAGGAGGACTATCTAGTCAAGGCGAGAAATTCCCTGGGTGGGTGATTAAATGTTAAGGAGGTTAAGACAAGAGGGGGTTTAATTTCGTCAGGATATTGTCTGGTCATATGAACAAATTCCCAATGGGGGTTAACGTTACCGGGGGATAAGTCTCCAGGGGGTTATCTGGTCATACCAGGATCTTCCCAGGGGGGGGGGGGTTAAGAGATTTGGTGACTGGTAAAATTCGGACATGGAGGTCATGGCAGGAAATTCCCTGGGGGGGTTTAATGTTACAGGGGGGTTAACACATCAGGGGGTTGAATGTACAGGAGGTTATCAGGTCATACCAGGAAATCCCCGGGGGGGGGGTTAATATTACCGGGGGTTAATGACACACTTGGGCCTTTTTTAGAGGGTATTGTGTCTGTGAACATAATAAATATTCCTCTGTCCCTATCTACTATTGACGCTTAGCTAACGCTCAGCCAACTCCCGAAGTCACTGAACCTTTTCTGTAGATCACGTGATTTCCTAAATCCCGTTTAAAATTTGTTTTGAGTTACGACCAACCGTTTAGCCGCTATCAAGCCCGGAATGTAAATTTTTAGGCGAAAATGTCCAATATTTTCACTTAATCGCGTTTTGGCGGTCAAACTAAAGGGAAATATAGTAAAAAGTCACTGGACCTTTTTTGTAGGTCATCTTATTTCCTAAATAAAACGTTAGTCTTATTTTGACCTCCGACCAATGGTTTCGCCCGCTATCGACCCCAAAAACAAAAGTTTCGCGTAAAAGTTACAACAAAATTGTACATAATCACGTTTTTCGGCCAAACCAATCGAGATAGGGCAAAAAGTTACTAGACATTTTCTGTAGATCGCGCAATTTGCTAATTTGATGGGTCAATCAGATTTGAGCTAACGACCAACGGTTCGGCCGCTATCGGGCTTTGAAACATTATTTTTATCGAAAAAATCTCTGGAATTTCAAATGTTCGAGCGTTTTGTCGCTTAACCATGGAAGATAGAGCAAAAAGGTCACTGGACCTTTTTTGTAGTTCACCTCATTCCTGATTATGAATTTTTCGTCAGATCCGAGCTAGCTCCAACGGTTCGCCCGCTATCGGGCTTACAAAAAATGTCTGCAGGGGTGAAGAATGCGCGATTTTTTGGGAATTTTTTTGAGGGGTTGAAAATGAAAAATTCTCACTTTTCGGGATTTTCCTGGTGGTTACACGTGGAAAGCTATCTGTGTACCAAATTTCAAGTCTCTAACTCATCTGGAAGTAGGTTAGAATTAGTATACGTGAGTCAGTCAGTCAGTTACACATGCGGTTGTATATATATTAGATAATAGACGTGACCTCAAGTCTTGTCACTATCGACATCTCAGTTTGGTGGTGCCAGGCTCCGCTATTCGGAGCTCTGTTGTAACCCAGTCGGGTCGATACATCCCAGTGTACACTCTACTGTATTATCGTACTCGTAACTTCAACAATCAGCTGTCATCTTTGATTAAATTTATTCGACACAAGTCCTTGAAGTTTTTTCAGTTTCGCTTTCTTTTTTTCTAACATAAATATATTTTACAATTTCGAATAGTATTATTTCTATCTGAGTGTATTAATTAAGGACATAAATGAGTATGAGGTGTCTACATGAATATATATGTAAATATCGAGAATTAACTATTTTAAAAAATCACTTATTTATTTAAGTTTATTTTTTATGATGAAAGAATTGTGAAGATGACATCATGTTTCGGACATTTGCAAATGTTTAGAAATATGTACAAGAAATCATTAACACTACGTTTTTCGACGTCTGGTTGAGAAAGAGAGGAGATCTGATCTACGCCTAAAATAGGAAATTATACTAACAATATTTATTGACACTTTGTTGCTTATTCAAACAACTTAACTCAAAGGTCTAAATCGCTCAATTTTCAAACTGTACTGGCATATCTTCATATTTTAACATTTAAACTGTTCCTTCCAAATAATCATGGTAAGGATAGTTTCATATGTGGCTGGCTAATAATTTGAAAATATGCAATTGAATATGCCTTTCAAGGTTATTCTGAACAGAGGTATTGCTGTAACAAGGTTTTGAAAGATATTGTTTTACATTACTAATATTTCGTTTTTAATTTGAAGACACACAATATTTATATCTAGTAAAATATCAGAGTAGTTATGAGTAAATACGTGGTTTATAAAGACGTGTGTGGTTATCACCTTGAATGAAAGTTCTGAGGCAATGTAATAGAGCTCTCTTTTAGATTGTTGTGAAATAACTGAAATATAAAAACTTAAATAAATAATCACAGTAAAATTATAAGAATTACAAGAACCGAAAGGAGATTGGTTGAAAATTAGTTAATGACGTAATCAATAAAAAAACTCCCAGATTCTAATATGTTTGTTCACCCTTGGTGCTTCTATGATTAAATTAGCATGATTCAGTATTACATTATTGCACTTATACTCTTACATAAATAATATAATTTGATTAATTATTAAAATGTCATGTTTCGGATTAATGGAATTCATGTTTGTAAAAATCTAACTAAGCTTTACTGTAAGCCCATACTACCCTATAACTAGGACGTATATGACTAACAACGAGGTCGAAAGGGGTATACATTAATAACAACGAGGCCGTTATACGAGTAATGAGGACATGTATGACTAACAAACGATGACGAAAGGTTTGTAAATTACTAACAACGAGAACGTATATGACTAGCGAGGACGTATATACCTAATGAGGTCGTATATGACTAACAACGACAACCTATATGAGAACGAATGGGGTGTATATAACTAACACCGAGAACATAAATGACTAAACAACAAGGACGTATGGGATATGTATGACCTAACAACGAGGACGTATGGGGTACAGTTCGAGGACTTAGCTGTGCGCGTAACCTTGAGTGTGTGGTGATTGGCGAGAGTGGTGGCGGGGTAGCATTATGCACTGCGTCCCGAAAATATTTCCTGTGACTCATGGATAAATCCTCCTTTCAGGAATCGTTATTGACCCAAATAACTAATCACATCACTACAATCAGTCTGTTTTTGTGGCAATGCTGATTGTGGTGGAATTAAATAACAAGAGAATACCAAATAATAGCAATACTAGGACTTATCCTTTTTTTCAGTTGTTATGGTGTTGTTTAATGTGTTTTTGAAAATAATGTTATTTGTCAATACTAATCTGCAAATCGAAATCGTGAGTTTAAAGATCTTTAAAGAGATTGTTGCCCCTTCATCTCAGCGGCACGTAAACGCAACCCGCCACACAGATAGCGTTTATTTATTGAAAGGGTAGTATTTGGGCCCTACGAGCACAGCTAAAATTCCTTCAACTGTATATAGGAGCAGCAACGATTACGTATGGGGTACTAAGTAAATATATAAATACAAGTTGTGGCTATAAAATAACCGGATTAGTGTTGGCGGAGCCACAGAGCGAACGCAATAAGGATGAATATCGTACGTCCGGTCACATGACTAACTCTCCCACCCCACATCGTTTTTCATCTGGATCCCCTATTTATTTACCTCGTTAGCCTATGATCTTATAAAAATACGATAGTGATTAAATTCGAAATTGGTTTAAAAACTAAATTGGTACTATGCTTGATCATATTACATCACAGGTGCTTAATGAGAAAAAGCTATAAAAATCAGGACTCCACTTCTATGGCAAGAAACATTTCCTGTAAAAACTATTGAAATCTTACGGTTTATCTATTAAATATCATGTTTTTTTAAACGTCACTGGTAGTTATAGAAACTATTCCTTCCCGAGTTTAGGGCTTGGAAAAACTGCCATTTAAAATTAAATATCCAATTATTCAAAAATGAATCTGGAGTTTTAGTTTTTCCTTCCCATAAACATAACTTATGTGTGCTTATACGTCATTTAAAAGAGATACATATTATTCGTTGAGCTATTCCAGGAAATTATGTACGGTCAATGTATGCAAATATTAAACACATTTTCAAAGTTTAACCGTTTAAACTACAGTCGTTCGTGCATGAAAGTCTATGTCCACATCGCACCTAAATTCTCTATGGAAGTTTCGAAATAGATATATAGAATTTCTAACCTCATTCACAATCAGACTTACTCTCACACTCCACACATACATCCTACTCTTAATCAAAATACTAATTTCACGCTTGCATTAGTGCTAGCAAGTTTTACTTCAATTCCTAATAATTTTGGAGTTAATTCAGCATTTCTTGGAGATAAAAGACTTATTGGCAGAGATTCTCTCCTTGCATGATGTGTTTGCTTTGCAAGTGATTATCTTATGCCGTCACCTTACAAAATGTAAAACTCAAATATTGGTGCAAAAGTTTACACGCAGGCAGATGATCATGTGGGTATTAAATTCCCGAACAGCTTTTATTTGTATTTCCGTTTGAATCTTCTATAAAAGTTTACTGTAGATTATACAAACATGTATTGGTTCTTTCAGTAATTAAAAATATTAAATGTGCATGTACTTTAATTCCAATAGTTTATATCTAAATATTTTCGATTATTTAATTATTTTTATTATTATTAGAGAAGACAAAATTACGTATTTTTATCTCTGAAATATTACAAATGAATGAAAGAAATGTCTAGTATACTATTAGGATTAATATTAAAGTGAATAAATGTTTTTTTTTATTTTATTTTTTTGTAACCATGTAAAAAAATTTTAAAACAATGATTCCCTCGACAAGGAATCTTATATAAATTTTGTATTCCTATATATCAAAACTATGAATGACGGTGCTGTATACTTTGGAAAATAAAGCTATAATTCTCTTCCTGCGAACCGAAGTAAAACCTGTTCCACATCACTAGGCGAGTACTCAAATAGACGTTATGACATCAAACACAGTCGCTATTTTTGAACGGTTTTGCAACCAAATTAAATTTACCATAAAATATTGAAGTAGACACAGGAAGACGGCCGCTTCAGAAAAAAGGGATTAATGGAGTAGCAGACTCAGCCAATGGTCGGATTTAGCAGCTCGTGTAACAGCTGTCAGTTGGCGAAGGATGATTGAGTGAGATTCACATGTAATTAACCCTAAGTCACAGGAACAGCTGCTACCCGCCTTGCTCACTTCAGATGGCAGACTGTAACTGTATTTACTGTAACAGACTGTAACTTGTACCAACTGTAATGAACTATACTGACTGGATCGAACTGTAACTACTAACTGTATGGTCTATGGCTGTCCTGATTGTAATGGACTGTAAGTGTACTTACTGTAACAGATTGTAAACTGGAATGACTGTAACTGTACTAAATGTAATGTCTATAACTGTACTGATTATAACGGATTGTAACTGCACTAACTGTAACATACCGACGGTAACGGACCTTTACTGCACTGACTATGACGTACTGTATACTGTATTGATTGTAATGGACTCTAACTGTACTCAATGCAACAGACTGTAATAGGAATGAATGCAACGGAAATTAACTGTACTACACTAACTGTAACGAACCGTACTAACTGTAACTGACTATGGCGTACTGTAACTGTACTTATTGTAATGGACTGTAACAATTTTAATATGTGTACTGATTGTAATGGACTGTAACTGTACTGATTGTAATGTAATGTAACTGTACTTAATGCAACAGACTTTAACATAAATGAATGAAACGGAATGTAACTGTAATAACCGTGACGTATTAAAAGAGGGGAAGTGTATCATGTTTTCAGTTATAGGGCCTTTAATTAAAATCATGGAATGATTTTATCTAATATCAGATATCGCATAAATCGGTATATTCATTTAGGTAACAATACTAAAATGGCGGGGTTTGTCTAAGGCTTACTTGATTTATTTATACTTCTTTGCAGTATTTTATCTTATTGGATTAAGTTGAGGAGTATACCGTACTGAAATTACACCAACATTCTTTTTCAAGTATTCTTGCAAACCGTGTTTACATAAAATGGAAAATTGAATACCGTATTGAATAGGAACAGCTACAGAATATTCAACGTAGCACTGATGGAATTGGACTGCATAAACTGTACACAATCAAATAGTTATTACCAGAAAAAGACACACATTTCAAAAGGGTTTTAAAATGTCTATCTAGAAAAACTACTGCTACGTAAAAGAATATTATGTTGCAGCTCTTACTCAATAAACTAGTTATTGTCGACTGTCACGAGTAAAGTTTATAGCGTCGGTGCCAATATAAACACAAAGTGTGAATATCGCCACCGGTGTGGGATTATTGGTTTCTCCCTTATCAGGAAACTTGCCTATCGAAATTGCTATCAGTATTGACACGTCGTTCTGATAATTGCTCCTATGTTGGCACCCCTGTCCACCCTCACAGACCTAGCTCGACTTTGTGCCTTTGATTCCTAGAACTTTACTACGGCTAACCATTACTATAATATTTACAATATAACAACCAATATTTCACATTTATAAAAATTATACGTTATACTCATATACTAGGATTCCTATTAAAACATATGGTATTTAATTTAATTCTGAACTCGTTTATGCTCGATCAATATTCACATCTTGTGTATGTTCAATATTTATAGTTTTACTTATTTATGTTACAGTTTTACAAATTTTCAATTATTAGAAAACAAATGTAATGAAGATATGTCAACTTCATAAAGGAGAATGCCCACGATATGCCGTGTCGCGTAAGCAGGCTTCACTAAAGTTGCAAATTTTAAGTCCATATTTCATTGTATATTTAAGCGACATATGCTACTGCGGAACATGTTATTATGCCACATGATTTTACTCATTTTGATGTATTTATTTAGCTATTTTGTCGTTGCCATCATGTAACCCATTAGGAAAATTTATAACTCTTCGCTAAACCTCATCCAAATACAAAGGAGTGATAAGCATCAACATCGAGCTTAAAAAACTATATGTATATAAAAAAAATTATAGAAAATGAAGCTTCCATAGAAAATTACTCTGTCAGTTCGTTCTCAAGATATCGGACAACATACAGACAGTCCGGAAAGACACTTTTTCAGCTCCTGGAGTGATAGGCTTCACTTGTGATTCAGCCATTAAACCACTATATGTCAGTAGTAATGTGAGCATGTTCATTGATCCAGCACAAAACTGATATATATTCTACGATATTTTCAAGTAGGTTATCATTAATGCTATTGAGTCGATCATTTTGGTTGAGACAACGGTTATGGCAAAGGGTAACGTTGCCTGATTCTGTGGATTTGTGGCGGCATCTACTACTTTAATATATATATATATATATTAAACTTACGTGGTAAATCGTGTTCCTCTTTCAGTTTGTAAGTTACAATCCTAAAAACAAATTTTAAAATGACACCCCACTTGATTACGTGTAAACGTTAGCATTAGTCAAAACATTGCTCTATTATTTTTTATTTATTTTACCCCATTGCGAATATGAATATTTTATTTTAAAATTAGATGTGATAGTTTAATTCGTTTGTAAGACCCGATGTAAAAGAATATCCCCATTTTCATATTTCCAATATCTTGCTTAATCTGAAGTGTACATATTGTGTAACCCAAAAATAGGGTTTAAGTGATAATTTCGGTATAGAGTATTCTGTTTTGCTTACATAACGAATTTTTGTACATTTGGGAATATATTTTCCAAAAACTAAAATAAAAAGGAAGTATAACATTTTTGTTTTCAGTCATAATTTTGATAAATTGCAGCACTTTTGTACCTAATTTCAATTCAAAAGTAATACTACGAAATTCCAAAGTAATACTGGCCTTCAATTTCTTTATCCATGTCCTGATATTTTCATGTTATACTTGAAAATTCAAACTATTTTTATTGGATCAAATTTCTTTTGTAATGTAAACCAACCAATCCCCTTCCAAAATAACCAATAATATAGTTTTAGGGATAGTTCTTTAGCGTCATATTTACCCTCAAAACTGACCTTAAATTGTCTGAATTTTATCAAAGCTTACCTGGAATAAGTTTTTGAGTAGGAGATATCAAATCTGTATACGTCAACCCCTGTTCCTTGTGTTGCAGTGTCTACGGGGAGGTACAGAGTCTCCGAGTCCAGGAGGCTTCCGACGTAAAGGATCAACACAGCGCAAGTCAACTCAGTCTACCAGAAGGAAATCAACGGCCTTCCTCGACGTGCCTGACCGACACCAGCAGCAACAAGAACAGGAGGATGAAGATTCTTACAGGCTCCGCTCATTTCAGTTTTTTACCAGTAAAGGGTCGGTCCAAATAATATTTTCAGAATCAGAGCTAAAGTTGAGGTCCTACGAAGTTTGACTGTATTTCTTAAATAAATTCATAAATACCAGCAAAAGTTAGAGACTATAAACTTTAAGCTTTTCACTCGGTTTCCATTTGAAAAGGTTTCATGAAGGAATATCGCTAGAGCTATTTCAAGACAAATTTTAAGATACTCTTATTTGTATTTAAAGATATTAAAATTTTATTGTGAGCGAGAGTTTTGAACAGACGTTTTTAAAGAAGTTTGTTTCTCTATCATTTTATTTTTTTATAAACTTTTACACAAAATATATTGATAGTTCTCTTTTTGGTTGGAACGATTTACCTTTTATGTTGGCGAAGAAGTAATTTATGACCAATCCTTAGATATTCTTGCACCTTGTTTAATACAATACGCTGTTATAATGTTTTCACAATGTATTCATCACTGAGTTAAATGTCCTTTTTTATTTTATTGATATGAGTAACTACTTTTATATTTTTAATTTATGATTTAAAAACAAAATTTTCTTTTTGTACTTTTATATTCTCTCGTACAAATACTCTTTTCATTTTTACTTGGGTCTAAAAATATATTTTTGTTCAGTAGTTTTTCTTTATAATTCTCATAGTATTTTTTTATGTTGATCTTCTATTGGCAAAATAGCTGTTTTGGAAGTGATTTCCTATAACTAGTTTAATAGTGGTTTTGTAGATATGATTAATCCATTGTTATCAGGAGGTGATGAAGCACCCTTCACAAAGCCTTTTAATGATATTTTTAAAATGGTTTTAAACAACGTATCGGTATATGTATGCACGTATCCTCATGCACTGACCTCCTAACAGGAGTGGTGGAATACCCGAGGGGCGACTCCCTTGCAGGAGGCGGAGGTTCTCGCAAGTAACACCAGGCCTCCTGGCCTGCCGAGGAGCCCCTGGCCCTGAGCCGTAGCCATCTATAAACCTCAGAATACCAAGCTTTCTCTCCTCCTGATCCTCTAGGTCCCAGAGGTGGTCAGCTACCGGGTATGCATACATGCTGGGGGCTCCTGGAGTCTGGCCAAGACCGCTGCCACTTGTTCATGCTGCCAGTTCATCGACTTCCGGAGTGTAATCCAACGCCGGAACCTGCCAGCTATCGACTCCGCACAGAGAGGTGAGAGAGATCCCATTAATTAGTTAGCATTCCTTGACGGACAGATTATATACTTACAGAAGGATATTTCCTTGCCTCAAAGATTGTATTTACGATTAAATAAGGTAGATAAAATTATGTTAGGGAGAATTGTATATTTGTAAGCTCAGGATAGACGTTGATGACCTCATGGTGGGGGGGAGGGGGACATGTGCTATGCGCCTAGCCAAGTTAAGCATGTCAGCGATCAGGTTAAAATCAACTAAAAGTCATACAAATCTTGGGGGTATTTTAGGTTAATAATAAATAAATATTTTTTTATATCTTATACTTTGTGAATGTTTTCTGATATTCCCAAACGAAATTAGTAATTCACTAATAATACCTAGCAGGCTGGGAGCTTCGCCTTGAGCAGTTTTATTTTGAATATCGGTATAGTGTAGGGAGCCCTGCCACTGTGTTATTTACTTTATCTTTATACGTATGTCGCTTATGACAATGCCCGTGGATTCGAAGCTAAACACCTGAGGTAGCTAAGAAATAGATTTGGTATATTGATCGAGTTAGTAAGTTGAATATTACGATAAAGATTTTAGTTTAAAGATTTTGTGCAATAGTAACGCGAGCTGAATTGAGGGTCTAAAAATTGTGATATTCAAGATTAAGTACATAACATGAAAATTTTCCCTGCTCTTGGGATACAAATTACAATAACATCTTTTCATATTAATGGTGGGGCGAAATTTCTGTTTTGTTAAACTTACTACAGCGAATTTTATGCAGCAAAATGTATGGTTATATTCCCTTTTTTTAAAATAAACAATTACCATTTAGAAAGTGTTATATTCACCGCGATGTGATATACGACTATTCTCACATGGTTGGAGTTGTTATAGGCACTGGCATGCGTTTATATCGCGACAGGTCTCAGTGTTATGTTATATGCACTTAACACTGGCATAAGCGTTTTTTTCAAACTACAATCAACATTTAGAAAGGTGTTATAGCAATTTTTCCCGTACTGTAATCGCTGTGTGCCCCTACAACAAAAGTAACCAGGATTAAAATTTGGTCAATTAGCTTTTGGTTCTAGAGCGCTTTTATGGTGTAATGCCGATCTCTTCTTACTACATGAGTTTATTGGTAATTGATGAACATTGTTTTCCATGCAATGTAAGAGGATATTGTGTTTCAATACTGTATGGCTTAAGCTATATACTACCTCTAAATCATTAAAATTGTATTTTATAATGATAGTCATTTTCTTATAAACTGAGAAGCTCTAACCTCTCATGATGCCTTCTTTACAATATGTATAAGTGCCTTCCTCCTACTTTTGATATATACCTATACTTTATATAGACTATACCCTAACAGTATAATATGAGTATACTAATACAGGTGTGATGTAAAAAAGAAGTATGGGAAAACAGGCTTTCACATAATTATTAGTATGGGCTTCACTTATAACAAATTTTAAATTTTGGACTACATCAACTACTTGTAAATTAATGAAAACCTAGATATTTTTGAGACCGATAGTGATGGGACATTTTATCTTGTTCCCAGGGTGGACGGCCCGTGAAGAGAGTCGGACTGAAAAATCTTAAATGTAAGCGATATGGTCCCTAGAGTTTTGGTATGCAAATTTAAAGGTGCTGAGTAAAAGAGAAACATGCATTACCTGAGAAACGCCTGCCACTTAAAAAAAGGTTGACCCTAAAAGGTTGACCGCTAATCCTATGAGTAGTCGAGGCCGTATGAAGATTTCATGAAAAAACAAAGAAAATTTTAAGTAATTTAGTCTAATGTGAAGTAATCCTAATTTTACTTTCTCAGTAGTAAATTGTTTTTAATGTCGGTTTATGTATAATTTGAAAAAACAATTTTTCCAACAAAAGAAGGTTTTTTTTGTTAACCTCTACCATAGTTGGTTGGCAATATGCAGATGATGTGGCACGTCTCTGGGGGGAGGCAGTAATGAGTAGTGAGGGGGGGGGTGGTTGTGCAGGGGTTGGGGGAATATTGGGGTTTTACTCGTTGGTCCGTTGTGAGGCTTCAAGATATACACTAGTAGCAAGTATGACATCATATATTACGTCTAACTGAAGAGTAGAGTGCATTCACTTATAGATGTCTCAAGCATGAAGGTAGAATGGCGTCCCCAAGTCCCGCAATTACCAGCCCTCTTTTTATCTTCAGGCAGACACAACCCATAAAACTAGGTTTAAGGCAATCACACAACAGTACTGTCCAGCAAGCAAAACATCCACAGTATTTTTGTATTTATTAATATCAGGCTTGGTTTTTTAGTGCCCTACGCTTAGTAATTCTTGCGTCACCACGTAAAGATAAAGAGTATTGAAAGTCTTTCACTAAGAAGGAATAAGCTTAGTATTCGATATGTTATAAAATTTTTTTACTTAATGTGTTTTTAACATTTTATTTTCTATCATAAGTTTTAAAAGCAATAGTACACTTAGTGAGTTTTGAGAGAATCACGTCTGCTGTCTAATGATGGCGTGTGGTTATAGGGATAACCATAGTCTCGTCCCTATGAAGGAACACAGCGCATTGTTTTAATAGACACTTTTCCTTGATAGGAATCTCCGCCCGCAAACATTATTAATGTCAACAACTGTGAGTTTTAGAAAGACAGTAGAAGAAAGATCTGAAGAAAAACTAGTAACAGTCAAAGAATTCGCGTAAAGAAGTGGCCAAAATGGACGAAATGAAACAAAAAATCTATTGGATGTACTCCCAAACATATTGTTGAAAATCCCCAGCACCTCGGCCCAGAGGTGGCCCTGCAGAAGATCTGTGATATGAGCCATACCTGCAGTGTTGAAATGGTTTTTTACACACAAAAACAAGTAATCACGCCTTATTAAAAGTAACCCTAACCCAAGATACATTTGCAGAGGATGATTTTGGATCGAAGGAAGACTGAATTTTGCGAAATAATGATGAGTAAAGTAATGAACGAAATTCAAAATTTTTTTTAAGTTCGATATTGTTTTCAGATGAAAGCTAACCATTCTTTGTTAATTGGACAAAGTTTAATAGGCATAATTGCCGTTACTCGGGCCGACCATAATCCCACACTGGATGAATAGCGAAGGCCACACACAAAGGCCTCAGAAAGTGAATATGTGGGCTGGAATAATAAACAATAACAATTGTAGGACCGTTTGTGAATAGATGGAAATCTAACAGGCGAAATTTATTTCAATATGTTGACAAATAACATTTTGCCAGCAGTGCGTGCTCTTCTTTGGAGGCAAATTTTAAATGCAGTATGGTTTTCAGCAAGATGGAGCACCGCCCACCATTACTATTTGCGGTGTTGCGCAACCGTTAGATGAAGTGTTTCCTAACCGTTTGGATTGGTCGCAGGGGTACCGTTGAGTTGTGGCCGGCTAGGTCCACCGGATCTTAAATCCACTAGATTTCTTTTTGTGTGGGGGCTTCTTATAATGTGTATAAAACTAAATCCAGCCAACATTTGAGGAGCTGAACAAATCGGTTTTTTATTAGAAGAAGCAAGAAGAATTACACCCGAGGGATGCTTCAAAATGTGACTGCAGTAGGTATTTTTATAATAGACTAGCTCATTGTCCAACAAGTGTTCGTCGAGAGGCAGTTTGAGCACCTCATTTAAAAGGTATGGTTATTTTTTTGTAATACATAGGATAATTTTAAATTTAATTCTTTTGGATATATTGTGGGTTTCCAAAAAGTTGTCATTTTTCAGTCCAGAACAGTTTTAACTTGAGACTGTGAAAATTGCGGAAGAAATAATTATATTAATCAAACGTTTACTTAAGAAATTTCAAACGGCCCGTACTCACTGGTATAGGGTCATACCTTTTTAAGTGCGGTTTTGCGGTAATGAGTTTCTCTTTACTAGACCTTTAATTTGATACCAAACTCGGCCTATGCCTTACATTTAAGATTTTCGTCCGACTCCGTCACGGGCCGTCCCCCCTGAAAAGATAAAATGTCCCCACTGGTCTCAAAAACTAGGTTCTTAATACAAGTGGTTGATTTACAAAATTTAATTTGTATAAGTGAAGCCATACCAAATTAGTGAACAGCGTTTCCATACTTTTTCTTTCTCACACCCCCCACCCTTCCCCCCTGTATATATATATATATATATATATATATATATATATATATATATATAATATCAAGTATGGTTCCTCTGGTTCTGTTTCAAAGTATATCTGGCTGATTTTGGGGGAAAAAATGTTGTAACATATTTCTAAATTATATACTATGTATTTTACTTTCTGTTTATTTTACCAATGTTTAAACTATTTCCTTACTTTTATTAAAGTTGTCTATTTTTGAACCAAGGAAGGTTGGATGAAGTATGCAGCTTTTTTCCAGAAGATTTTCCATTAATCAATGGAAATTGAAATTAATATCACCTTCCTCCATAAAGTATCGAATATTATACAAACCCTTATTGTGATTTAAAAAATACCAATTAACCTTTTATCATTTTCTGAAATTTAAACAAAAGTTACTTTCATTTATGGCCGTTATGATCTTTCGGACGGCCATCTTTATCAGCAAATTGGATTCAGGTTTAGTATAATTTAAAAACTACTTTGGGTCTTTGTGACATCCTATTGGTTTTTTACCCCAGTGTTTATTGAGCCATCACAATGATTGTGTATCCACTGAACGATAAACAACGGTTGGAAAAATCCTAGTCACCCTGTAGGTGCCTTGACGTACCGTTCTTTTTTAAGTTTTATTTTACACAGTGACGTATTGCACGGTGTTTTTATTTTTCTGCATGTTAAATTTGTGTGTTTTTATAGTACATGTAGGTGATCCCTTCAAAAGCATATAAACACTTAGAGCCAATTTTAAAATCTATATTTTTTGAAACGAAATGTAACTGTGTTTTTTGGTTTTTAAAAAAACTGTAACACTGCACCTCAATGGTCATTGGCAATGAACTATTCCTCCAAATTATTCAGGCCTTATTCTAAACAAATCACCCTCTCCCTCCATACAAAAATAAGGTTTGTTAATGTTTGGTAAATGATCCATAAAATTTGTTTGAAATACGCATGAATAATAAAAAAATTAATTATAATTTATAATTATATTAAACATTATAATTTAACTACGGATATTCCTTTCCTTCACCTCAAAATAGGAAATATCTTAATGAAAAATATTTGATAAAACTTCTTAGATAAATGACCAATATAATTTTAAAACCATCTTTGTAGTTGATTTTAAGTACGTGGTCAATAAAGTTTAAAAAAGTGTCTTTCGAATTTCGTCCTTGGAATCTAGGGTATAACCGATTTTTTTATTATAATTAGTGATATACCGTTTGAAAATTTACTGACAAAAAGATAGTGTGATATATACATTCACTTTTTAAAAATTTTTTATTACATAAAGCCCAATTGTTATGCAAAACAAAAAAACTGTTTATACACAGAAAAACCAACTAAAACATAGTGTACTACCAAGACCTTAATATACAAATCCAAAGATAACGGTTTAATGATGGTCCGTGGAATGCAATTAACTAATCTTGATACTGAAAGTCACCTTTAAATTGGCATTAACATATATTAAAATAATTAACTGGGTATTTTAGTAGTCCAATATACAGCATTTTTTCCATATCGACACCACGTTATAATACACCACTGTAATGTAATAACAAAAAAACTAACATATTGCTAAATTGGATGACCTCACATCACCGATGTAAACAATAGAAAGTCAAATTTTATGAGATTTATTTCTGCATTAAGACATTCGATTCACCTGAGTGAACTTAGGCGTTGTGTTTTGTGCGGTTTATATCAAGAATCCTTGCAATACATCTGTGATTTTGTTCATCTCATATTGGAGTTCTTTACCTCCGTATGAATTTATTCCGGATGAGGACTGAGGGAGGGCTGAACTCCAACCACAATCATCAAAATGTGGAAACTCTATTTGATTTTAACCCTTGAAGTCAATTCCTAGAGCAGGATGGGGTCCATAATCTAAAATAAACATTTCAATCATTCTGGTTTAAATTGGCCTAACTAATGCTTATGACGTTACGCGCTGCAATTAAACCTGCTGAATAATTAGGAGCGTCTAAGCATAAAACTTCTATATGGTATAAAAAACGCCCTAGAGATAAAGTGAATGGCTACTCAAAAGATGTTTGCAATCTCTTGGAACATGTAAACAAATTTAGTTTGGACGTTTAATTTTGGAGAAGAGTGATTTTATTAGCCAATGTGTTTTAAGAGATTAAAACAAATTTTTATAAACAACCTAATCTACCCGATACTAAATTCGAATTTATCTGCACTCAAAGTATTTATACTGAATAACCCGACTACACCAACGGTTTTCGTGGCCATACTTGAGCTATTTAAACCAAAGTTAAAATTATTTTAAAATGGAAGTAGGAAAACTTGTTCAGTTCTGAACCTAAATTGAATAAAAATACTTTATAAATGATCAAATAAATAATAAAATTACTATTTTTAAACTTCTGAATTTTTGAAATGACATGCGTGGCCGAATGAACAACAAAAACATTACCTTATATATATATATACTATCTATATATATATATATAATATAAATATATATATATATAAATAATAATTTATACTATATATATATATATAAAAGTTTCACATCACTGAAATTCGCCTGGGTTTTTTATACCTACAACAATTAAAAAACGAAATGAATTAATTGAATAAATATATTGCAGCATTAAAACCAAATAATGTATTTTTTTATGACAGATTTCAACTACAAACCGACATTAAAAGAAGAATATGAAGCATCAAAATAGAAGTGAAATTTTAATAAACATACTATTAAGCTGAATTGTTACACAGAAATGTGAGTGGCTTGCATAGCAGGAGTTGTGACTTGGTAGGAACGGCAAAGTTTGAGCTTTTTGCTTCTTATACCCTTACAGACAATATATTGAGGCTTTTGTTTCTAAATTATTTTCTTTTAGGATTAAATCACTTTCCGTTAAAACTTTTTTGTTGTGTATGTTAGAACCCATATGACCAGAAAATGGTCGATTTCAGAATTAATTGTGGGGTGGTAACAGCAAAATAAAAATCTTTCTATGCTTGAATTCCTATATAAAGTAACGTACATGAAAATTCCCTTTAAATCAGTTCGCAAGGTTTTGCGCGATTAAATAATCAAACATCCATTATTGAGACATCCAAGACAACTTCACAAACCATATATAAGGAATTATTGTATTATTTTCATGTTAAGATTACCTATGACATGAACGCCTAACATTGTAAATAGTAGCGTTCAAAAAATTATTGTAATCGGTAGTTTAAATAATAACAATTTTCATGTATCTATATTGGGGACGATTAGCGAAGCCGAGAGGAACTATGAAAAATTTCAAATTTATGTCTGACTTTCTATCTGT
>NW_025785021.1:0-22585 GCF_021130785.1 Homalodisca vitripennis | reverse complement strand
ACTAGCTAAAATATGCTTTAAAAATAAACAATATAATTCCTAGGCTGCTTGGAGTCCAGTCCCAGTGCCCGTTGGCGCAGCCCCAGGATGCAAGTCTCCAATACGAGTAGTCCCAAGCATCCCCCAATTACAAGTTTACATCAGCACAGGAGACATTGAGATACCACAAAGAAATTCAAATGTCGGCACTTTCCTTGGCATACCCGGAGTGGCGTTGTCATCTGAAAGCAATGGAGAACAGGAAGACATAAGGTCAGGAACGAATAGGGGGAAGGGTAGAAGCAGCCACTTCCGGCCCTATGTCTTTTGGTCCTATACCTTATGTCTTGGTGTGTGACAAATTTCAAGAAATTCCTATTTTAATTTTAAAAATAATATTTATTACCCTATTTTTTTAAAAACATTTAATGGCATGAACCACCTTTTTTTAAGTTTAGAAGAATTAAGGTTACTCTGGGGGTTTATATAGATTGTATTTGAGAAATTGTAGTCCTCACAAGCAGTTAAGGGTGTAGCTGAGTAATTAGTCTCTTAGGCAATGCTCATATAGAAATAACTGATATCCTATACACATTTGTGATTGTTTTGTATAACTTTTTTTCTGAAATTGGAAAACTTTCGTTTGGTCCACCGTTTAAGAAAGAGAGGAAGTGGATTTCTTCCTTTCTCCTCCTAGTTTTAAAAAGGATTTTTACAGAGCGTACATACTGTTTAAAATAGAAAAACATCTATATGGAAATTTAGTACTGGCTGGCTGTACCTTTTGCTTTTTAACATAATTTTCTGGTTGTTACCTAGCCCCCGCGGCTTCGCCGACACCAATTTTTTTTTTTCCAAAACTGAGGTACCTATACAGCTACTTATGCAAAAGCACTTATGATATTATCTGATGGAAGTCCCAAGACATCATTTCCCAATGTAAGAAAGCCATTTTTTTTAATATTCCAGGCGAACAACTTACTCATCTATATCTTCCTATAACACTTTCCTCTCATTTCAATGGATATTTTACGAAAAATTATATAGCCGAATAATAAAAATCCGGTCTCAGCCTAAGAACACATTTTGTTTTAAAGATATGTCGGGAAACTATTCGTTAAAAATAAGCTTTTTAATTGGAAAAGACATATTTTGTATACTTCCACAATAAATTAATATTAAAATTAAGCTATTTTAATAAATGTTTAGATGTGGAAGTATACATAAATATGTCTTTTTCCATTAAAAACCCAAACTTACTTCCACCAAGAGATACCAAAAGCAGAAAATGCGAAAAATAAGGCTTCTCCTGCAGATAATAATATGATATAGTAAAGATGTGTAGTAACTGTCTGCTGGCAAACAGAACCCATCACCTTTTCCGTCTTGAAGTATCTCTGCTTTAAAGTAATCTCAATCTTAAATTAATTTGTCTCATTCTTAGTATAGGGAAAAATATATTACAGCTTACATAGTGATGGCGAATAGGCAGATACAAACTTTCACATATTTTCTATCACAATAGTGTCTGTTTTATGTGCCCGCACTGCTTTTTAAGATGATGGTCTAAACGCAAGGAAAAAGTCCTCTATTAATAACAGTAAATGGTGACATATTCCTGATAAGAACTCTTGCTTTCAAATATTAGGAAATTTATTTACAATATGTTGGATTGTTAGAAATCATTAAATAGTAAAATAATTCAATATGATAGTAGATGAAAGCATAAAACTAAAAAAGTAAACTGCTTTATATTTAATTGTGTACGACAAAAATTTACAGAAAACTACGGAAATTGTGTGCAAGGAAGATAAACTAGCACAAAGATGTCAGCAACACATCAACTCTATTGTGTGAAACTCTGGTGAACATTGATGCCTTTTCTCAGGCGGAACAGAAAACAATGCACATCATATTGTAATGTTTTGTATGTCATAATGAAACAGTCAAGAATGTATAAATAAATTTAATGAGTCTTGACCATTATTTTGATAATAGTGAAGAAGTACTTGACATTTGTTTCTGAGATGATTTGTTTTTAAATCAAAACGAATCGTAAACGCTAAAATGTTATTTCCTTTGTAAAATATGTATGCCATAAACTTTCTTGGTTTTGTTTAATATTATTTTAAATTAATTAATTACACAAACCTTCCGTGCCTCAATCAAATAATTATATATTTAACGGATTTTAGCAGTAAAAGTTTGAGATTAAAATGTTTATTTAGCAAATACAAAAAAAATTTTGCTTATATTTATAAAACATTTCCTTCTAGCCCATCCTCTATTTTGTTTTATTTTCCATTTTTATCTAAGATATCCACATTTTGTATAGAAGAGAACCAGAACCAAATGTTTTCTACATTTATAGTTGTGACTGTGCATTTTTCTTTACTGTTTTTTTTCTTTATCATTCTTGACACGTGCATTTGATTCAAATTTTCAACCGCAAATTTGGTGCAGGTTGTCCAAGAGATAAAACCTTTATTATAGTTTACACTTTATGGGTTTAGTTTTACTTTTTAAGCTGGTAAATTAAGGAAGTGAGGGAAAACTGCGTTTTATCATAAGTGTACCTTAAACTTTTACACAAACACCCCTCACAAACTTCCGAGGTATGTATGGGTAAAGAAAAGAAAGAAAAGACATGAAATTTTTGAAATCGTGCGATGTGAAAGAATTATGTAATGTAGTAAAGTACATAAAAGGACTGCCATCAAACTATTTTTTATTCCTTCTATGTGTCACTAGTACTACTACCTTATATTCTATGGTGAAGAACAAGAAATAAAAATCATTCTATTGGTGGATCGCGTGTGAAACCGGCGTGTAACATCTAGAGGAGTTTGCCTTGTGTCTACCGAGGAACTGCGCCAGCCGAGAGGCATAGGAACCTGACCCGACGCGAGAATTGCCTGACTCGGGCTGCTGAGTAATAGGGCAGCCAGGCGTCAGCGTGAAGCCATAAACCGTGAGTAAGGTGAGGTGTTTGGGAAACAAGCATGAGTCCAGGATGTCGATAATTAATCTCTGGAAGGGATTAAGCTAACAAAAATTGTAACCCAAAAGTTTACTGATCTTAATCTCAACCAGTGGTCATGAAAATCTTATAGAGGCCACGTCAGCTGTCCACACGGAGTTTTCCGTTCTCACTCAACCCCAGTGCGACCCGAGTTTGGGATTTCGGAGATGATGGTGCCTTTCATAGCTTTTCGGGAGAAGAGGGGACTTAATCGCCGCTGTTGGATCTCTTCCGTTAAACAGAAGGAGTGCCCACACCTGGTCCTGATAGGATACCCTCCGACGGTCCATTAAGATTCTCTCGCGCGAGGTAAAATCCAAAACTTTTCTTGGAACACTGGGTCCCTCCCTTCTTCATTTCGCCCCTTTGGTATATAGCTTGACATGGATGGCGGGATAAAAGAAAAAAAAAAAAAAAACTAAATAAAAGCGTGATAAAAGGAAAAAAAAAAAAAAAACAAAAACGTAAAGGTAAAACAAAAAAGGGAGAAAGAAGAAAAAAAAAAAAAGGTGAAATGAAGGTGATTAAAACAGGTGATAGAGAATGCTCGTTGTCAGGGACTGACTGTATCTACGGGTGACTTGTAAACAGCAGCAGTGTGGTTACGATCCGTCCACTCTAAACTACCATCTACCCATCCAGGAGGTAGTGCCGGCAGTGTGGGAGGCGGAGGACCACTTACCACTAGTCACGCTGCGTGGTCCTTTTCGTCGCCACCCTCGATGTAAAGAAACGCCGTTACTTTTCTGAGTCCAGGATGGACCGTCCATGCTGTGGGCGCTTAGAGGCACACGCTTCACAGACCCTCTGAGAATGTTCCTGAGAAAATTATCGAGCCGCTAGTCGGCCAGGACAGAGGGGAGGATGCAACTCGTTTTTCTTCGACTGTGTATAGAAAGCATGTGCGGTGGGCCTTCTCACTCTGTCTGAGACTGGCTTTTCGGTTCACTTCCCTGAGAACATCGTTGGAGCATTATGCTGCATAGACGAGGACAACCTGGAACTGTAATGAAGTCCTATCATGAAGACTATGAGTCCAGTCTGTACTTTGTCGCGAAAAAGGTCGACCTCCAATCTCTCTGATTCGCTCATGAGGAAAGCCGTATTGGCGTAACTCCATAGGACTTGCCAGAAGTAATGTGGTAAATAGTTCCAGGCTAGTATTTTCGATGATAAGGGGGTTTTTAGCCGGTAGTCCGTGGGACAATGAACCTGCGGGAGTCCTGCATTCTTGAGAGGACAACCCTCAGAAATAGTCACATTCCAGACGCTGCACTGAGAGGAAGGTAAATTTAAAGTTAAACTCAACATTCAAAAGAATGATTAGTTGATAGACTAGTAACTAAAGTGTTTTACAATTTTAGAAGAAATGCCGGCTTAATGGAATTTATAAATATTTATACCAGATTTTCACCCCCTATGAACACATATGCAGTGATTATTGTAATTAAAGGACTTATGGTAAAACTGTTTAACGTACATTTCAGTATGTATTGTGCTCAAACACTATACAGGGTGATACTTACGTTAAGAGCATCCACGTTTGTATTGTACTTGTTTTATTTTTTAACGATATTTACTACCTTATATACATTTCTGTATGTTTAAAACTATAAAAAATGGAGACGACATACATAATGGTAGCTGGTGGTCCAGTTACAAAGAGAAAGAAGGAAGTTTGATCAAATTATCAATTTCTAGCTCAAAACCTTATGGACGTGGTCTTTGTTTTATTATGTGGAGTGGTGTTGTTTATCAAACAGGAAAGTTAGGGCACTATATATTTATATGTATTCAAAAACAAAAACACGAAAATTTAATTCTTTTAATGTTAAAGTTTTATTAATTTTGCGTATTATACATAATTACATTGCAGTGCACGTTAAGTTTGTTATAACGTATAGTTAAATGAACAAAGAAAAAGGATTGTCATACTCCATGTTCTTCCATTGGTCGATTCCTGTTTCTCCTTGAGTATTATTACAAATATTTAGATTAATTTACGTTTACCGGTAACAGGGTAGAAGTATACCGTATCACAGGGCCTCCCTGAGGTATGTGCATACGTACTTTAACTACGTAATTCTACAGCTCAGTTCAGTACTTAGATTTCCAATGAACAGATAGACAGACAGATATTCCTACAAAAATGATGTCACGAATATTCTTCTACAAATTAATGAAGTGCCAGCATAATTTCGTCTGCATATAAAATCTTTCTCAAACATATCTAACCAGAAGATAGATAACACATTCACAATTATGTTTCATTAAATTGGGTTTCATTCCAATTTTTAAGTGATTTATGTGGTAGCATATTTGAGCTGCATGTATTGAATTGAATTATCTAAATAATAATGGAATATCTTACGGGTGTATTAATTTTATTTAAAAATGTATTTATTCTATTTTCTCGTTGTCATTACAGTTACTCATAGAGCTAATGTAAAAATATTTGCGAACGTTCAGCTAAATCTCCTGGAGTGGGCATGTAACAAACATATTTAAACCCAGTGTACTTCATAGGCTTTGTGCATAATTCAAGTCTTGCAGAACAGAACATATAGACAGACAGACAGGAGGGTTTTCCAGTCCGATGAGGGCCAATGAAAAGAATAAAATCTAAATGCATGAAATTAACTTTTGTATATTTTCTAAAGCAAAGATTATAAAGTATTGATTTCAAGGCATAATTATTGGTCAGTATTTTTGAATGCTCTATCACACATTTGGGGTATTACTAAAACAAATATCGCAAGTTCCATGAACAGAATTACTAAACACAGCGACCAGTTTGCACGGATATATCCTCCGAGAGATGTGTTTATGCACACATTATAGCAGATACATTATTAGTACCTGAGGGAAACGACGGTAGGGGAGTATTATGATTTATAACTATAACTGTATATTCACTGTACAGTCCACACCAGTGGTCAATAACACAGATTATCCAAAGAGAGATTCGTTGATGCACACATTAAGGCAGATATATAATTAGACCCTGAGGGTACCGAGAGTAGAGTAGTAATATTATTTATGTCTCTGACTTTAAATTCAATGTAAAGTCCACTATCCCGACTATGTACACAGATATATCCTAGTAGATATGTGTCTATACACACATTAAGACAGATATGTCATTAGTCTCTGAGGGCAATGACGTAAGTGGTAATATTATTTATAGACTGTATATTCACAGTACAGACCACTATCGAGGCCAGTTACTCAGATATATTCCTACGTGAGATATGTCTGGGCTGAGATTAAAGCAGATTCATCCATTAGTCTCTGATGGCAACAACGGTAGAGTGGTAATATGATTTATGACTGTATATTCAATTTATAATGCACTATCGAGGCCAGTTACTCAGATATATCCTACTAGATATATGTCTGTGCTGAGATTAACGCAAATTCATCATTAGTCTCTGAGGGGAACGACAGTAGAGTGGTAATATGATTTATGACTTTATATTCACTGTACAGTCCACTATCGACGCCAGTTACTCAGTTATATACTACGTGAGATTTGTATGTGCTGAGATTAAAGCACATTCATCGTTAGTCTCTGAGGGCAACGCCGTACAGTGGTAATATGATTTATGATTGTGTATTTACTGTACAGTCCACAATCGAGGCCAGTTACTCAGATATATCTTACGTCGGATATGTCTCTGCTGAGAATAAACCACATTCATCGTTAGTCTCTGAGGGCAAAGACGTAGAGTGGTAATATGATTTATAACTGTATATTCACTGTACAGTCCACTATCGACGCCAGTTACTCAGTTATATACTACGTGAGATTTGTATGTGCTGAGATTAAAGCACATTCATCATTAGTCTCTGAGGCAACGCCGTACAGTGGTAATATGATTTATGGACTTTATATTCACTGTACAGTCTACTATCGACGCCAGTTACTCAGTTATATACTTCCAGAGATTTTTCTGTGCTGAGAGTAACGCAGATACATCATTAGTCTCTGAGGGCAACGACAGTAAAGTGGTAATATTGATTTATGACTGTATATTCACTGTACAGTCCACTATCGATGAAAGTTACTTAGTTATGTACTACGTGAGATTTGTCTGTGCTGAGATTAACGCAGATTCATCATTAGTCTCTGAGGGCAACGGCAGTAGAGTGGTAATAAGATTTATGACTGTATATTCACTGTACAGTTCCACTATCGACGCCAGTTACTCAGTTATATACTACGTGAGATATGTCTGTGCTGAGATTAAAGCACATTCATCATTAGTCTCTGAGGGCAACGACAGTAGAGTGGTAATATGAATTTATGATTGTGTATTCACAGTACAGTCCACTATCGACCCCAGTTACTCAGTTATATACTACGTTAGATATGTCTGTGCTGAGATTAAAGCACATTCATCATTAGTCTCTGAGGGCAACGACAGTAGAGTGGTAATATGAGTAATGACTGTATATTCACAGTACAGTCCACTATCGACGCCAGTTACTCAGTTATATACTACGTGAGATATGTCTGTGCTGAGATTAAAGCACATTCATCATTAGTCTCTGAGGGCAACGACGGTAGAGTGGTAATTATGATTTATGATTGTGTATTTACTGTACAGTCCACTATCGAGGCCAGTTACTCAGTTATATACTACGTGAGATATGTCTGTGCTGAGATTAATGCACATTTATCGTTAGTCTCTGAGGGCAACAACGTAGAGTGTTAATATGATTTATGACTGTATATTCACTGTTCAGTCTACTATCGAGGCCAGTTACTCAGATATATCCTACTAGATATATGTCTTTGCTGAGATTAAAGCACATTCATCGTTAGTCTCTGAGGGCAACGACGTAGAGTGGTAATATGATTTATGACTGTATATTCACAGTACAGTCCACTATCGACGCCAGTTACTCAGTTATATACTACGTGAGATTTGTATGTGCTGAGATTAAAGCACATTCATCGTTAGTCTCTGAGGGCAACGCCGTACAGTGGTAATATGATTTATGATTGTGTATTTACTGTACAGTCCACAATCGAGGCCAGTTACTCAGATATATCTTACGTGTGATATGTCTCTGCTGAGATTAAACCACATTCATCGTTAGTCTCTGAGGGCAACGACGTAGAGTGGTAATATGATTTATGACTGTATATTCACAGTACAGTCCACTATCGACGCCAGTTACTCAGTTATATACTACGTGAGATTTGTATGTGCTGAGATTAAAGCACATTCATCATTAGTCTCTGAGGGCAACGACGTACAGTTGTAATATGATTTATGACTTTATATTCACTGTACAGTCTACTATCGACGCCAGTTACTCAGTTATATACTTCCAGAGATTTTTCTGTGCTGAGAGTAACGCAGATTCATCATTAGTCTCTGAGGGCAACGACAGTAAAGTGGTAATATGATTTATGACTGTATATTCACTGTACAGTCCACTATCGATGAAAGTTACTTAGTTATGTACTACGTGAGATTTGTCTGTGCTGAGATTAACGCAGATTCATCATTAGTCTCTGAGGGCAACGGCAGTAGAGTGGTAACAAGATTTATGACTGTATATTCACTGTACAGTCCACTATCGACGCCAGTTACTCAGTTATATACTACGTGAGATATGTCTGTGCTGAGATTAAAGGCACATTCATCATTAGTCTCTGAGGGCAACGACAGTAGAGTGGTAATATGATTTATGATTGTGTATTCACAGTACAGTCCACTATCGACCCCAGTTACTCAGTTTATATACTACGTTAGATATGTCTGTGCTGAGATTAAAGCACATTCATCATTAGTCTCTGAGGGCAACGACAGTAGAGTGGTAATATGAGTAATGACTGTATATTCACAGTACAGTCCACTATCGACGCCAGTTACTCAGTTATATACTACGTGAGATATGTCTGTGCTGAGATTAAAGCACATTCATCCATTAGTCTCTGAGGGCAACGACGGTAGAGTGGTAATATGATTTATGATTGTGTATTTACTGTACAGTCCACTATCGAGGCCAGTTACTCAGTTATATACTACGTGAGATATGTCTGTGCTGAGATTAATGCACATTTATCGTTAGTCTCTGAGGGCAACGACGTAGAGTGTTAATATGATTTATGACTGTATATTCACTGTTCAGTCTACTATCGAGGCCAGTTACTCAGATATATCCTACTAGATATATGTCTTTGCTGAGATTAAAGCACATTCATCGTTAGTCTCTGAGGGCAACGACGTAGAGTGGTAATATGATTTATGACTGTAGTATTCACAGTACAGTCCCACTATCCGACGCCAGTTTACTCAGCTTATATACTACGTGAGATTTGTATGTCCTGAGATTAAAGCACATTCATCGTTAGTCTCTGAGGGCATCGACGGTAGAGTGGTAATATAATTTATGACTGTATATTCACAGTACAGTCCACTATCGAGGCCAGTTACTCAGATATATCCTACTAGATATATGTCTTTGCTGAGATTAAAGCACATTCATCGTTAGTCTCTGAGGGCAACGACGTAGAGTGGTAATATGATTTATGACTGTATATTCACAGTACAGTCCACTATCGACGCCAGTTACTCAGTTATATACTACGTGAGATATGTATGTGCTGAGATTAAAGCACATTCATCGTTAGTCGCTGAGGGCAACGACGGTAGAGTGGTTATATGATTTATGACTGTATATTCACAGTACAGTCCACTATCGACGCCAGTTACTCAGTTATATACTACGTGAGATATGTCTGTGCTGAGATTAAAGCACATTCATCAGTAGTCTCTGAGGCAACGACAGTAGAGTGGGTAATATGATTTATGATTGTTTCTTCACAGTACAGTCCACTATCGACGCCATTTACTCAGTTATATACTACGTGAGATATGTCTGTGCTGAGATTAAAGCACATTCATCATTAGTCTCTGAGGGCAACGACAGTAGAGTGGTAATATGATTAAATGACTGTATATTCACAGTACAGTCCACTATCGACGCCAGTTACTCAAGTTATATACTACGTGAGATATGTCTGTGCTGAAGATTAAAGCACATTCATCATTAGTCTCTGAGGGCAACGACGGTAGAGTGGTAATATGATTTATGATTGTGTATTTACTGTAACAGTCCACTATCGAGGCCCAGTTACTCAGTTATATACTACGTGAGATATGTCTGTGCTGATATTAATGCACATTTATCGTTAGTCTCTGAGGGCAACGACAGTAGAGTGGTAATATGAGTAATGACTGTATATTCACAGTACAGTCCACTATCGACGCCAGTTACTCAGTTATATACTACGTGAGATATGTCTGTGCTGAGATTAAAGCACATTCATCATTAGTCTCTGAGGGCAACGAACGGTAGAGTGGTAATATGATTTATGATTGTGTATTTACTGTACAGTCCACTATCGAGGCCAGTTACTCAGTTATATACTACGTGAGATATGTCTGTGCTGAGATTAACACAGATTAATCATTTGTCTCTGAGGGCAACGAAAGTAGAGTGGTAATATGATTTATGATTGTGTATTTACTGTACAGTCCACTATCGACGCCAGTTACTCTGTTATATACTACGTGAGATATGTCTGTGCTGAATTAACACAGATTAATCATTTGTCTCTGAGGGCAACGAATAGTAGAGTGCGGTAATATGATTTATGATTGTGTATTTAACTGTACAGTCCACTATCGACGCCAGTTACTCTGTTATATACTACGTGAGATTTGTCTGTGCTGAGATTAACGCAGATTAATCATTTGTCTCTGAGGGCAACGAAAGTAGAGTGGTAATATGATTTATGATTGTGTAATTTACTGTACAGTCCACTATCGACGCCAGTTACTTAGTTATATACTACGTGAGATATGTCTGTGCTGAGATTAAAGCACATTTATCGTTGGTCTCTGAGGGCAACGACGTAGAAGTGGTAATATGATTTATGACTGTATAATTCACTGTTTCAGTCTACTATCGAGGCCAGTTACTCAGATATATCCTACTAGATATATGTCTGTGCTGAGATTAAAGCAGATTCATCATTAGTCTCTGAGGGCAACCACGTAGAGTGGTAATATGATTTATGACTGTATATTCACTGTTCAGTCTACTATCGACGCCAGTTACTCAGATATATCCTACTAGATATATGTCTGTGCTGAGATTAAAGCAGATTCATCATTAGTCTCTGAGGGCAACGACAGTAGAGTGGTAATATGATTTATGGACTGTATATTCACTGTTCAGTCTACTATCGAGGCCAGTTACTCAGATATATCCTACTAGATATATGTCTGTGCTGAGATTAAAGCAGATTCATCATTAGTCTCTGAGGGGCAACAACGTAGAGTGGTAATATGATTTATGTTTGTGTATTTACTGTACAGTCCACTATCGACGTCAGTTACTCAGTTATATACTACGTGGGATTTGTCTGTGCTGAGATTAACGCAGATTCATCATTAGTCTCTGAGGGCAACGACGTAAGAGGTCGTAATATGATTTATGATTGTGTATTCACTGTATAGTCCACATGGTGCACTGTTTTACGATACTCACTTGTGTCTGATTTCTCAGGATTGTGGGACTTTCTTGGTACCCTTTAATGATCTGGACATTGCATCATGAGCACATTTGTTAGATCATTAATGTATAACATCATTAAAATATTTAACTGTAGTATTATTTATTTATATATTTTATCTGTTGTATCATGTAATTACATAAATATAATTTCATATCATTCCATAATCCTAAGGGATGTGAATAGCCATTACGCATATATCTACAATAAACTGTGGTACCTCTTTGTAGTATTTGTGTGATAAGTAATTTAGTTTTATTAAAATAATTGTCTAAATTTACTCGCATGTACGCTTGTTTTTATGAATATTTTATTAATTTTAAGATGGATTCACACAATAACCAATAAGATATACTTGTAAATATTTAAAAACTGTGGCAATAATGTTATTTTATACTTATATTAAAAAGTAAAAATAGTTTTTACTATTTTAAAAATAGGAGTACTATGGTAGAATTTATTATATCCGTATAGAGAAGGATATAATAATTGAGTGGGTCCTAATAAAGTGGAATAAAAACTTAAAACCGGGTTTAAATTTAAATGGTTTGTATTTTTTCAATACAGTTTTAATTACCCATTTCAATCAAAGCCATAGTAAATATAACTCAATAATGAGAGTAGCTTTCTGTTATCTTACTGTACATATTTTCGACCAAACAACCAATCTGTATTAAAACTTTGTTATTCTTGATCGATGTTACCAACAAAGCAAGAAAGTACAACCTTGTTTAGTAAAATAAATTAAAGCTATATCGTATTTACAAATATTATTACCCTCTCGATAAGACAATTTCTGTGCTAAATTAAAAAGCTAAAATTAATTTTTATTTGGATTCGATAAAAAATTTCACCTAATTAACAATTTAACAGTGAAATGTAAACATATTCATCATTTTATTAAATTAAAATTGTTTCTTGACAACTCAGCGAGTGACAATACTTTAACTACAGAATAAAAATAAAACTTGAAATTGTTTAAATTATTTTTAACAATGAAAATTTCAAACTGTTAATAGTAGCTTAAAAGATTAGAACTGCCCATTTACATTTATTTTATTTTATTGAAATGGTCTGTTCATGACTTCTTATTCTTTAATTCTGAGTCAAATTTATATTTAGACATATGTCTTTAGTTTACATTTTTTTTGTTCTCAATAACTCTATACTTTCTATTTACATTTTCACATATATGAGCATCTTTGTAATGCTATATATTTGTATAAATAGTTGTGATAATAATCCGCAAAATCTTTTTAGAAATAATCTAAATTTGAACCTTACCATTTTCCCTCACAATCACAAAGTTGTATAAAATTATTAAAAATTATGTGCAATAAATATTGAATTTCAATTAGGATGTAATATATTATTGTTGATTTATATATGAATTGATGCTTTTATAAACGGCATAAAATTGGCTTAATTTACTCTATTTTAATGGACGAAAAATTATATGTAGATGTCTTAAAATAACTCAGTACTTAACTAAAATAGGCAAGGTCAGTGCGAGCAGTCCGATGATCAAAGGGTGGTCACTGTCAGACAGATCTGAGAACATGTAATCAATGTCCTACAGGGCTACTTGATTACTACAACTAAATCCGATAAACACGGTCCTTGTTTGGGGTAGTTTTGAGCGTTTCTCTGTGTACACTCAAATACTAAATATGTAATTTATATGTATTCAATAATTTAAATTGGTTTCAAAAATGTGTGTAAATAAGTGTTAATTGAATTATTAAGCTTTTTGATATTTTAATCTGTGTATGTCTGCATATGTTTATTATTGATATTTATTTTAACCCTTTTACATACACGAATGAAAATGTACATGGGAAGTCAATAGTTATAGTTTATATAAAAAAAAATTAGAATGAGTTTATTTTCATTTCATTATGGCGTACTTAAAACTGTAAAAATAAAGGTAAGATAAATAAAGTAAAGAAAATTAAAATAAGTTGTAAGTTTAAATACAACTTCTTACTAGTTTAAATTCATTTTAAAAATGGTAATATAGCAAATTTACTTTTTAGTGCTTTAATTGGATTATTAGGCTTTTGATATTCAATCATTCTCTATGCATGCAAGTTTTTTATTTAATATTATTTAAAACACTTAGTGTTGTAAACGGGTTAGCTTGTAAAAACTTTTCCAAACGGTATCTGTTATAAAAGTAGTAATCTATCAAGATTTATGATTGACAGTGAATTTTTCTCAATTTATTTCGTTTTATTACAGTGTGCATTTGTACTTTATACAACAAGTATCCAAAATATTGGCCTTAAATCTGATTGCATAATCTGCATAATCAAAGTTCACATTGACATGAATAAAAATTTAGGCATTGACATCACTCAGTAGGCAAAAAACAAACTTTTTTGCTGTAAAGGGATGTAAAAACATGTTAGATATTTTCTACCTGTTTATCTGTCCGTTTGGAGTCTCAAAAATTAATAAGCTGTAGATTTGACATTTTCATGCAACCTCGACGAAACCTGTAAAGCAGCATACGGTGCGGCGTACTTGTCCTTTGCAATTTTAAATATAAGAAAGATGTCCTCCTAACCAAGATCCTTTCACGATGTATTCTTATCACGCACAAAATATTATTTTTATATGCATAGGCTTTTAAATAGGCTGCTCAAAAAATATTGACAATCATCTTTGCTGCGAGTACAACAAAGAATAATCTCCTCTGATACCTCTAACAAACGGTAAATACCCACGATGATCGGGATTTTTCAATTTTATTAGGTACACCACAAGTATTTTATAAAGTAGATTACAATTTGTTGCACGATTAATGAGTTTCTTCTTAAGAAGCCAGACTATATATTATAATCCTTATTTAAAGTTAATTTATCTGCCTTTAATCTTAAAATAATTTGGATTCCTGTGAAAGGAAACGATAAGGAACCTCTGATTCCACCAGTTGAAGTTAGGACTAAGAAACCCTCTATGATTATTAACCTGGTGACCAACGGCTTAAAGGTGATTTCCGAAACCACCACCAATGGCCGGGCAGGCGGGCTGCTTGCAAGGACAGGATCGCTCAGTGGTCACCTGTCCAAACAGCAGCCACGCTCAACGTTGCTTGATTGAGTTATCTCGCGACAACCGTTGTACCCACTAGATTAATAGCAGTTGCAATATAATATTTTAAATTGTTAATAAAATTGTATTATGTTTTTAATCACGTCTGTTAAAATATTATAATTGAATAACTTTTTTATTGTTTTTCAGGTAACGGATGTTTTTAGAAAAACGAGTTTTACGATTGGAGGTATGTTTAAGTTTTAATCGCTTAGTATTATTTTATCATAGGACTTAGGTATAATTGATGTTCGGGGTAGTTTTGAGAATTTGAGGCATATTTTCGCCTTTTTATATCAATAATGAAATTGGATTTTTTTTATTTCCAGCCAACTACTCTTGTTTGAAGCTACCAGCCTGTGATAAAGGTTTTTGTTACGTCATAGTGATCGCTGTTCACCATTGATTTAGCTTCAATAGACCGTCATTCACCTCCACTCTCTCCAATCAGCTCTGTGACAGAATGTACCTATGTATGATACCTATGGCTGTGTCAGTTTCGGTTAAAACTCATTTATCGAATATAGCTCTCCACAGTGATGCTTAAATATATTGTTTACGTGGGTAAACAATTTTAAAGTAAAAATGTTTAATCTTGACCCAACGAAACAATTTGTTAGAGAACATTTTATTTATGCACCATTTATTATTCACCATCATTTGAATACATGAAAATCAATGAAACACAGATTACATGGAAATCAATGAAACACAGAATTACATAAGCAATAGTATGAATCTGAAAGTTATACACAATTAACAATCACCTCTAGAATAATTTCATGGGCTTCATGGTTGATCATATGGTTGGTTAGGAGTACTCCCAGTTACGCAGATTAGCTTTTTAATTTTATTTAAATAAACACTATTTCGGAAATCTACTTAGAATGTAAAATAGGACAGGTTAAATTTGTGTGATTTTAGTACTAAATAGAATACATTCATATCTAATCATAAAACATTTTCAGCCTTGTACTAAAAAGGGAAATTTTCAGTGATTACAATTTTCAACATCCTCTAGCCTGTTTCAATATCAATTAGGAGTATAGTGCGTTTTATGGCAGCATTCACTTTTATGGCAGGAGCTGTGAAGTTTATGGCGCATAAAGGTAATGACAGCAGATAACTTCAGTTGTAAGCCTTAGATGTTGAACAAATTGTGTTCAAGGTTGGAACAGTATATCGGTTAAAGTTTGGAAATAATTAATATTGAATTTAGAAAATTCATCAAACCAATTAGTGTAAGAGAAGTTAATCCACATACAAGTCCATGGACATCTATTTAGGTGACTATGTGAATTGCATATTATTATTAAAAAATAGTATCTGATTACAACCTATGTGGACAATACGGATAAATGTTAAAAATTTTGATCACGATTACTTTGCGGTATCTTGGATGGTTGGTGTAAAGTTATAGATTTCACCAATTTTACTTAAACATTGAAAATTATAAACAGGTACATATTTTACCAAGGTAATTCTTTTCTAATAAATAGTTTGCTAATATGTTCGATATACAGAATTGAGTTAAAATTGGTTCAATTAACTTAATACGTTTAAAAATAACTTTAAATTACAAATTTAATGTAGTATTCTGTCATCATAAAATTAAATATTCTGTAATGTATTGTTTTAAAATCACTGAGAAGTTCATCTAAAACTATTGCATAATATTTTTCTTCACGTAAGTTTAATAAAGCACTGTACACAACATTTTTTGAGATTTTGAAAGTTGTCCAGAATTCTTTAATTTTGTGAGATTAAAGATATAATTAATCAAAGTGCTTTAAAGAAATTAGCTAATTAAATACTTTCTGATATATTAATATGAATACTTTCCTTTCATATAGTTTGATTATCCTATCCTCATTTTTGTATATTATGCAGCCCCCATTAGACATATTTACTTTTTTGCTACTAAATTTCACTTTGTGAATTTTCAATCGTATTTTGCATATTTTGTTGTGGAAATAAAAACCTAGTAGGTTGTGATTTACTTTATCATCGTTGAAAAATAAAATATGATGAGATTAATAAATCCTGTTGTTCTTGTACATCTGTTTTGGAATATCACAAGTACAGAGGTCAGTATATCAGTATATCACAAACTGGCCGACACTAAACAGTAAGTATGGTTCCCTAGGATATATCACAGTCTGACAATTACAGGCTGTTGGTGATTATAATGTCCCTGGGCAATGTTAGGCATAATACACTTAATCCTTCCGGTCTATATAACAGAGTCTGCTTGCCCTTCGCCCAATGTGAATTCTTCCATGTTTACTGTTTTAATATTTAATCTTATAAACAGAAACGTAACAGTATTAGAGATGTAGCCTTGAAAAGTGTTTTATAAATATGTATAACACAATATAAATTAAACCTATTAACACTTTTTTTGTAAAACTTTTATTTTTGTTACAATGTACATTTCGAAATCTGTGATTTCATCTTCAGGTACTAACTAAGGTTAAGTTATGAAATAAATAATTAAAACCAATTTGTCATCTGTTTTTTTCACTACCTTGGTGGCTAAATTTTTTGTATTTAATTTTAAATCTTTGTCATTTTCTAACAAAAAATGTTATTATTCAATAGACTTTTAAACGATATACATTGGATCACACATAAAATTAAATACAACAAATTTAGCCACCAAGGTAGTAAAAAACACATGACAAATTGGTTTTAATTATTAATTATTTCATAACTTAACCTTAGTTAGTACCTGAAGATGAAATCACAGAATTTCAAAATGTACATTGTAACAAAAATAAAAGTTTACAAAAAAAGTGTTAAAAGGTTTATTTATATTGTGTTATACGTAACAGTAATTATGTTTATAACGCACCAATGTTAAGGATATCGTTTTAATAGTAAAGGTTGATTATGTTTTTATAGACATAGTTGACTGAACTTTAAGCGAAGTCTGTCTATCTGCCTAAACTATGGCTTGAAAACAAACTAACCTATATACTTTATTTTGCATATAAATCTTCATTTTTTCAAAGGAAACAAGGAAAAAACTCATTGATGGTATAATGTCAGTCATAGAGATTTGCCTGAGTGGTAGAAAAAGTTTTCCTATGTACCTTATAAGGATAATAGGATTTTGGACATTTTCCATCGTTAAGGTTATAAAAGGTATATAACACAACGTTTCGAGGATTGGAAATCTAACCTCTTCGTCAGGTTTGGGGGTATGTATTTTTGTATATATTAATACCTCCCCCACCTGACGAAGAAGATAGATTCCAATCCTCGAAACGTTGTGTAATATACCTTTTATAACCTTAACGATGGCAAATGTCCGATATCTCTTCAAACCATCCAACTTCAATCACAAACTTGAAAATACCTTATAAGTCACAGATTAAAATCTCAGATCAAATAAATATGCTCAAAAAATA
Organism: Homalodisca vitripennis; assembly: GCF_021130785.1. Taxonomy (NCBI): domain Eukaryota; kingdom Metazoa; phylum Arthropoda; class Insecta; order Hemiptera; family Cicadellidae; genus Homalodisca; species Homalodisca vitripennis. Next base: position 4,476 of record NW_025785021.1, on the reverse strand, counting down.
AGTACAATAATATGATATCGTAACATGTGACATAAAAATCATTAAGGTATGTATTTTAAATTTTGCTTTTCCCTTGCGCGTTATCACAAAACGTAGGTATTTAGTGTATTCTTAACTTTTAAAAAAATCATCGAACTTGAGAAAAAGGATGATGATTTTAATCCTCAAAAACATCCAAAACATACGGTTTAGCCATATTTTGTCATTTATAACGCTGGCAAATGCCAGCAATAGTATTATCCTTTTCAAATCATCGGCACTAAATAAAAAACAGTAAATGAAGAACAGTTAAGTATTTCACATAAAAAAGTTTCATTTAGGTATTCATTACTATTTTAACGACATTTCAGAAATAGTTCATTAAACGAGTGATTCACGGGGCAGTGAAAATATATATGCTATAAACTGATAACATCTAAAGTGTCAAGTACTCTGGCCGGAATTAAATTTTTGGCGGTCGTATATTTAGTTGGGCCCATTGTCCGTTAAATTTATTGCCACTATAAAATACCCATTGTAGGAGTTTCGCTGAACACCGGCCAGAATTGTAATTTATTCCGTGACGTGAAAATAGTTTCCCCTATCTATGCCTGTACAGTATTTATCAGCTAACCATTACTGGTATTTAAAAGGTGTAATTGTACCGTTTAAAAAGAGGAAAAAAGTAAGATTTGTTTTAAATTAATTCAATAACTTTTTAACATACATTTTACAAATGCTTTCTATGAAATCAACGAACAGTTTTGAAAGGCAAAACCACTTAATCAGTATTACTTGTTTCATTGAAAATTATGATAAAAAAGCTTATTGTTATAATTACGGATTATTATTATTTAATCTATTGGGATTAGTTTTAACATTTAAATCAGTATTTTAGAACTATAATATTCGTAAGTATAATTCGTTCAATTAAGAGCGGTTTTAATGAAGAGTAACTATGTGTGCCATTTGCAAAGCATGTCGTTTTTTAAGGCTTAAAATTATGACTATTTAATTTGTTTGTGTGTGATTCAACGCATATGAGGACTAAGATTCTATAACATTGCATTAAATTAATTTCATATGTTTGATATATTTACAAGAATTCGTTAGTTTTAGTACGATAACATTTTATACTATTCTACAAATAAAAAAAAAACAAATTAAGAACAATTATATAATGCTTTACACTTTCTTTCCTTTTTTTTACTGTCAGGTACTCAGCCTAGCGGAACTAATGTTTTTTAGACTATCTGAAAAGAAAGTTCCTTTTTCCAGAAAATACCTATATTTCACCCGTTGAGGAGTAGCTGAAAGTGTTTTCAAAATAGCTCTGTCGATTATAGTCGTTTTATTTTAAAAGAGTAATCACGGTTTAAACCGTCAATCATAGGCTTTTATTAAATAATATACCATAGCTGTTTACGTTCTCTAGTGACGTTCTTCGGCACGATTTCTATTGTGAAATGTTCAAAGTAATTATTGCTGTAATTTTTCCAGCTCCTAGTTCGACAGAACATGTAATCACAGCTTTGTCAATGTCCTGTAATTTTCTCACGCCAAGTACATTTATTCTCGGTTCTTGCAATTCATTGATCATTGATGTACGGTGCTGACTCCTAGAGACAGAATGTTAAAAACAATTAATCAAAACGCTGCTCAAATATAATATGGAGTGAGAGTAAAAGACAAGAAACTGCTAAAGAGTGCACTAAACGTGAAGTAGTACTTAGCATATACCTGAGTTTTTATATATATAACGATACTTGGTCAAAAGTTTTTTAAAAATTTGAATGTACAGTTTTAAAGCCAGAAAATTATTATAAGGCAATAAATTCTGATCTTGAATATTGTTTAAATGCATTTTAAATAAATAAACAACTAAACCGTGTTCTTTAGTCCCTGGATTTTATATATATTTCATATCATTTTAACCCATCTAAATGATATGGAACATATAAATATAGTTATACACTTATACATATATAAACATACAATATAAGCATGCATTTATTTTAAAACTAAATTTACTCTAATTTTTTTAATTGAAGGAGGTATTAATATAAAAAATACATACCCCCCACCTAGACGAAGAGGATAGATTCCAATTCTCGAAACGTTGTGTAATATACCTTTTATAACCTTAACGATGGCAAATGTCCGATATATCTTCAAACCATCCAACTTCAATCACAAACTTGAAAATACCTTTTAATTCACAGAGAAAATCTCAGATAAAATAAATATGTAAAAAAATAAGTACAATAATATGATATCTTAACATGTGACATAAAAAATCATTAAGGTATATACCTTAAACTTTGCTTTTCCTTTGCGCGGTTTATCACAAAACTTTGGTATTTTTAGTGTATTCTTAACTTTTAAGTAATCTTTAAGTACTCATCGAATTTTATAATATCGTAAGTATAATTTCGTTCAATTAAAAACTTTGGGTAAATTTAGTTTTAAAATCAAAACATACTTACGTTATATGTTATATTATATATATATATATATATTTTACCACTTGAGAAGTACTAACGGCTATAACCGTCAACCTGTAATAGGGTCAACTAGAGTAAGGAAAAATACCATTAATGGAATCCAGGGAGTAAAGAACACGGTTTAGTCGTTTATTTTATTTAAAATGCATTTAAACAATATTCAAGATCAGAATTTATTGCCTTATAATACTTTTCTGGCTTTAAAACTGTACATTCAAATTTTTAAAAACTTTTGACCAAGTATCGTCATATATATAAAAACTCAGGTATATGCTAAGTACTACTTCACGTTTAGTGCACTCTTTAGCAGTTTTCTTGTCTTTTACACTCAACTCCATATTTTGAGCAGCGTTTTTGATTAATTATTATGTTTTGTAATCATTCTGTCACTAGGAGTCAGTACCGTAAATCAAATGATCAATGAATTGCAAGAACTGAGAATAAATGGACTTGGCGCGAGAGAATTACAGGACATTGACAAAGCTGTGATTACATGTTCTGTCGAACTAGGAGCTGGAAAATTACAACAATAATTACTTTGAACATTTCTCAGTCGAAATAGTACTGTGGAACGCCCACTAAGAACATAAACAGTTATGGTGTATTATTTGAAAAAAAAAACCCATGATGGACGGTTGAAACCGTCACCAATTTTTTAGGAATAACACCTTATTATTTTTTTAGATATAACCGTTATTACTCTTTTGCAACCACTTCCAGCTCCTCCTCGACAGTTTAAATATATTTATATTCTGGAAAAATGAACATTCTTATCAGATAGCCTACAAAACTTTAGTTTCGCTAGGCTGAAGTACCTGACAGTAAAAAAAGGAAAGAAAATGGTAAAGAATTATAAATTGTCCTTAATTTGATTTTTTTTATTTTTAGAATAGTATAAAATTTTATTAAAAAAAACAATTTTTTGTAAATATAATCAAACATATCAAATTAATTTAATGCAATTTTCTAGAATCTTAGTCCTCAAATACGTTGAATCGCATAACAACCAAATTAAATAATCATAATTTTAAGCCTTAAAAACGACATACTTTGCAAATGACACACACAGTTACTCTTCATAAAACCGCTCGTCAGCCATTCCCAGACATGTTTAATAGCGCTAGAGAACTAATGGAGGATGTTCACTCTGCTACAACACACTGCCTGTGTCTGAAACAACAAATATTCCAGGCGCTGTGATTTTGTTGTAATGTGTTGGTGCTTTTGTTAGGTTTTGGATATAAAAGTTGTAAACATTTCTGGGTACAACTTAATGCATTTCTGTTGTTTTGTTTAAATGACTAATATTCACTACATCGAAAAAGGACAAAACATTAATTTTTGAAGTAAATATTGAATGATAATTCATTTCTTTAAAAGAAACACCTTCAGCGATAATTAATGTTACCAATGTTACATATAAAATTTTTCTGTCTCCGCGTATGTAATAATTTCTATATCGTTTTTTGTGTAACCGTTATGCAAACGCGCAAATTAAATTTGGCTGTTTAAAAACTTGTGTCCACCTTATCAGCAAGAGATTAGATGAAAAAGATTTCAACCGTTCATCATCCTGTTTGCATAAATTAACGTATTTATTCTAGTAAGGTAGTCTATGGTGTACATTGTTAGGATTAGTTAACCGTTTCCATCTATATAAGAAGTTATTATTTTAAAAAGAAATGCATAATTATGCCATTTGTCAAGAAGTAGATATAGTTAAATGTTATAAAATAATCAATAGGAATAATAACAATTTCTTATTTCTACAATATTTATTACAATGTGGGAACCTTATTTTTTCAAAGAGGAAACACAGATGGTCTGTTAACATGTATTTCGTTTCCAAATACAATCTCATCATTGGATAATGCTTATATGGTAATGGGAAATATTCTTACTTTTTAAACTGTTTGTTAACATTACGACATTAAAGTGAATGTAGGGTTTGTTTAAAAACCTCGTTCTATGTTGAAAGCCTAAAGTATGTTAC